>NC_133617.1:517323034-517450534 GCF_048593235.1 Sminthopsis crassicaudata
GGGGAAAAATACATAGTAAAGGCTAGGGATTATGAAGTATAAGAATAAAGGAGATTAGATACAGTTATTAGTCATCATCCCAACTCACCAGATGGTTTTGAATACTGACTTTTCTAAGTTTGAGGATACTCCTCTAGGAATTATGAGGATGCTATTCATAATTATTTAAAAATTCCCTTCTCTTCCACACAAAAATACTATTTTTTTCTTTGAAATTCAGGTTTGCAGATTAAATTTGAAGTAGAGTGCTATATAAACCGTATAATAAGTGTTTCAAAGCCTTTTCTATAAAATCTATAGAAACTCATGTCTAATAGTACAGAAGTCAGGACCTACAATTATAACTGCCATTGTGTGAAGTACTTCTCTCTATTCAGATATAGATGAAGAAACATTAAAAAAGAGAATTTTAATTTGTAAGTGAATTTGAAGATAAACAAATGGTTTCAGACTGTGTTGAGAAGGGAAGTTGGCTAACATTAAATAGAGGGTATGAAATGATATTGGCTGTGAGTTAAAGTAAAAATACTTCAAATTATCTATGTCTTTGTTTTACTATTGATATCCCTCTGCAATAAATGGTGTATTTTATGATTTTAATATATTTGATAACAGAAAATGAAAAGTTTTAATATAGAAATACAATATATTAATATAGAAAGTTTTATATATATATATATATATATATATATATATATATATGTATATATATATATATAAATATAAAACAACTAAGTACTACTAGGAAAGGATGTTGATTAATTGATGGAGGCTATGATCCTAATTTATTGATAAATATATTGAAATTTGATTGAGAAAGCAGACTTCTGGATTTCCCTAAATCCGTGGTTCTTTATTTTTTTAATGTTTAACTGTAGGTCCTCACTAAACATTTTGGATCCCTTATCAAAATGTTTTAAAATGCATAAAATAAGAGAAACCAAGTATATTGAAATACATATACAAAATATTTTGGAAAAATAAAGAAATCTATGGACCCCAGTTTTAGCAGCATCTGTAGGAGTTTGGGATGACAGGATTAATCATGGAAATCAGTCAAGGATTAGACCAAAAAAAGCATTCTATTGGTGAGAATGGTTAACCAATGTAATTCTGTTACAGAGCCCTTGATGTTGTTATTATTGTAACATTTGCCTCTCTTCTCTTAATTAACATCCTTCTTAGTCTATATTTAAGAATTCCCAAAGGTCAAACATAAAGCACATTGACATTATCTTTTGTTCTGAATTGTCCATATAAATGGATTATTAATAGTTTTTGCATGTAGACTAAGCACAAAAGTGATTATTTTTCAGATCATAATGTAATCCTAAACTACAATATCATAATGATCTCCATAAAGACATTCTTAAGTGAAAATACAATAAAACCTCCTTCGGTTGAATTTGACTACTTTAGTTTTTGCTGCGGCAACTGGAGTTAAATGACTGGCCCAGGGCCACACAGCTAGGAAGTGGTAAGTGTCTGAGGCCAGATTTGAATTCAGGTCCTCCTATTCAGGGCTGGTGCTCTATCAATTGCACCATCTAGCTACCCCCTAATTTAGAATTTGTGATAATTTGGCTTGCACTAGACCAAATTTTATCTTCATATTCTCTATGAATAAGGATTACTAAACCTTTAAATTTAATCACAGCTAATTTAACTTAGACCTATTAATTTTATTAGGGTAAAAAAAGTAGATTAAAAAAAAAAGACTCAAAAAGCAAATTATTTTGAAGATACTACCTACCTTAGAAGAATTCTAATCTATACTTGCAATACTCCCCATTTTATCTGAAGCAGTATTGCTATATAGAGTATAACATTAATACAGTGGAAAGTCAAATTCCACCACTGAGATATTTTACTTGTGTGATTCTGGATAAATCACTTTTTAAATCCTTCTGAGCCTGCATTTTCTTATTTATAAAATGGAATTAATAAAATCTGTAGTTCCTAGCTTGACAGCTGTTGTGAGACTTAAACCAGTTTATGTGTTTCATACTTTCACAACCATCTGGAATGTATTCTGGAAGGAATCTCAAGAGGAAACTAGAACCACAGGGTGCATGTACTTTATGACTTGAGTCTATATATTCTATAAGATTAATTTTATAGTATAATCTAAATCCCCCTCTAATCTTACACATTTAATAAACTGGGAAGAAATGATTGGAAGATG
Organism: Sminthopsis crassicaudata; assembly: GCF_048593235.1. NCBI lineage: Eukaryota > Metazoa > Chordata > Mammalia > Dasyuromorphia > Dasyuridae > Sminthopsis > Sminthopsis crassicaudata. The sequence goes on from NC_133617.1 coordinate 517,325,220, forward strand.
GGATATATCATTAAAAGTTTAGAAATACCAACTTACAGTAGAGACTATCTACCCTAAAGCAAATAACCATAATGGGTCTTTTGAGATTATCACTGTATGTTTGTTCAGTTGTTTTTCAGTCAATTCAGAGTTGTGGTCCCCTTTCTTCCCTAGGTCATTTTACATATGAGGAAACTGAGGTAAACAGGATTAAGTGAGATGTCCATGGTCACAGTGTCTAAGGCAAGATCTGAACTCAGGAAAAGCAGTCTTTCAAGGCTTTACACTCTTATCCACTACAATACATAACTGCCTTGTATTATAGCACAGTATAAAAAAATCATTATAAATGTGCCCTGGTTGGGGGGAATTTCCTCCATGGAAAGTATCTGTAACAATTAAATCATAAGTTAAGTTTTTTAAAATTTATAAAATATTAGAACTAGAAAGGAGTTTAGAGATCATTTAATTCATCTCAGGGTCACTGTTAAATATTAAGAAAAAGGTTAAATTATATTATGTATGCTTTGCTATTTATCAATACAAGAAAATATTTTCAATCTACCAACACTGATCTTTTTAAATTGATTCTTTATATATGGGCCAAATTAAGTTATTGAAAAAAGTTCACTTAAATGGAAAGTTCCATTCTCTAATAGCAGTAGAGTGGGAACAGTAATATAAAAGAATATATAAATGGAAGCTCTTATCTGCAAATAACAAATCCATTCTTCAAAGACCTATCAGAATCTCTAATTTTGAAAAGTTTGCTAGATTTAGGACAAGTACTTAAAAGAAATAATGTAATTTTTTAATAAAAGTTTTCCATTTAGATTTTTCATTCAATCAGACGGACCCTCCTTCCAATTAATTCAAACTAATTAAAATTTTATTATATTGTACTTTAGAGAAACTATTTTCTTGGTGATTGTTACAAAAGATGCAAAATATCTGGCAAAACTGATTTTTTAAAAAATAAATTTAATAAATAATTATTTTATTGAGTATAATGCTTGTACAGGCAGTTCTGCGAGGACATTCTTAGAGGCAAGACATGATTTTCTTACTCTGTGCCAAATTAATTCCTTTTTTATTTACTTGGTTTTCATTATTTATTCTAACTGTCAATCCCCAAATCTTTTTCCTATTTTCAACTGTGTTTTATAGACCTTAAGCAAATCACAAATTTGTTCACTTTCCAGGATCCATAGATGTTCCTCATGAAACCTATCACCATAAATAACATTGCAAAGAGGAGAAAAAAGTACAACAACAGCACAGGTATTCATTTATTGGATTGCAAATTCTTGCTGATGAATATAACACTTTTCTGGTTCTTGTTTGGGCAACAGCCTCCCTCCTAAATGACATTATCCAACAGCCTGTATATTTTTTGCAATATAGGAAGGAAGAGGAAGAGAGTTAATCTTTGTACAAATAATGCATCACTGAAGTCTGACCCTCCCTATCATCTCTTCCAACTCTGACTTTATAATCCATGATATTTTCCTTTTTTTGTTCCAAATTTAAATAATTTCTGCTGATTTGATCATTTAATACTGGCCAGTAAGGTATTGTGTGCCACTCTATCTCCAATTCCTACAGATTTGGAGGTTCATGTCTATAAATGTTATAAAGATCCACTCCAAAAAAACCAGATTTCCTTATAATGGCCCCAAATTCACTAAATTATAGTCAGGATAGTTTTAAGTCTTTGTAAGGTTTCTTGGGGGGCAGATACACTGTTACAGGGTCACTATTCAAAAAGTTTCCAAATATGCTAAATATCAATTAGAAGTTAGTGAAAATGAAAAAAAATATATTTTCTTATCCAAGTTCTGGAAACTCTGAAATCTATACAAGGACTCCTTGGTTAAGTCTTTGAATTTCAGTTTAAGAACTTCTATTCTAGGGGCAGTGAGATTCAGTAGATAGAACATTAGACCTGAAGTCAGGAGGATATGAATTCAAATCTAGCCTCAGACATTTAGAATTAGAAAAGTATTAATGAATTAAAAAAAAAAAATTTCTATTCTAGAGGTGATACTTTATGGGTATCCTCTTTAAGAATTCAACATCATCTTGATGCTTCAAAGAGGGAGAGAAGAATGATAACTATGAGAATAGCAATTTATACATGATATTTTCAGAAGCACTTTTATCTATATGAAATGATTGTTTTGCACAAGTATTTTACCAACTAGCTAAGATATTAATCGGGCATTTTTTTCAAACTAACACGCTAAAGTATGCCAATAAACACATTAGAAAGGATGGGGTTTTTTTAATTAGCTTTCTATAAAGGCTGCACATTATATTATTAAATATTTCTGCTTAATTTTATAATGACTTCTTTGAACTTGAAACTAATGTTATTTCTATCTAAGAAAGATATTACTCATATACCATGCATAGAAAATATGCTTTTAAGTGTTTTTACAGCAATATTCAATAAGTTAGCACTATACACTACCCAACTCCTTCCCCTGCTTCTTCACCATTGTACACATAAATTGAAAACCACCTGTCTATGTTCAGAGAGCAGTTTTTGTCAACAAAGGTCACCATATATAATATTAACACAAAAATTAAATTTCTATCTTGTTTTCAATCATCAGTACTGTATACACAATAGCTCAGTTTCTTTCCAGTTACTGGTTGCTTTTTGCATGTTTTCATCAAACAACACACCTCTGTGCATATTTACCAACTCCTCCCTTAAAAACAAACTTCACAGTGTTTTCACATGCTATGAAGGACAAAAACAAGATCTATGAAAGGGCCTGATTCAATATTCAAGTTTTCACATTTGTAATTTGTAATTAATGTTAGTTCTGTAGCAGAGATGAAGCAAAATATCTTTCTTGGAAAAGTGGTGGAAATGGATGTGAAATACTGTAAATACTTTTAGATGGATGGCTGATTTCACTTACATTTTTAAATTTGTTATAATGAAAAACATATTCAAGAGAAAGATGGAAAAGAAGTATATATATAGAAATGAACATTATTTAAAAATGAAAGTGATTAATGATTACAAAAATTCTGATACTCACCTGAAAGGAACATAGGATATATTTCCAACCAATAGCATCCTGTAGGTATCTTCTGGAGATTTCTCCAAATATATTATCTAGGTTTAAAAGGGTGAGAAACAATGCAATTTACTCATAAATTATATGACTAAGAAGAACTAGTTATCTATTTATAATTGATAATTCAGATAAGAACTAGCTAAAATTATTGTTCTATTTTCTACAAATTGCTGCTTAAGTATGAAGTAGAGATACAAACACTTTGAACTGTTAACAGTTAATGTTTATTTTTCCATGAAATACATACATTACACCTGTATTTATCAAGATTTCCTAGTGGATTTTAAGAACTGGTAACTCCCAAGGTTGTGACTAAAAAGATAGTCAATAAAACAGAACTATTTCCCCCACCTAAAACACTGTGATAAATCCAAGAATACTGTGATGTAAATATAAACAATAACAAACCTCATTAACATTGACTAAATTAATTTTATTCAGCATACTTTTATAAATGCTTCAGCCCCAACTTAGATGTGATGAGCTAAGAATCATCTGCATTAATAAGTTTTAAAAGACAAAGCAATTTAGATGGAAATCAAATTTAAGAATACACATTTAACCAAAGAAAGAAGAAAAAGCACAATAGCCTATGGGCAAAACTTTCTTCAATTTAAACCTGAAAATTTGGACATCAGACATGGAAATCCACATTAAAAAACAAAACAAAACAAAACACACAGAGAAACATTGTCAAAATTATAAAACCTTTCACCATAAGATTATTCCAATCCTGACAATTGTCCATAGCTCAGAAAAATGTTTTAATTAATTAATTATTCTGGTAAAGAAAAAAAAAAAAAAAAAAGAACTACAAAACAGATGCCAGTGCACTAAATCTAAAACCAAAACTGCCAAGTTCCTAGGCTGTGAATTAAGATTGAAAATATTTGCAATTTGTTAAAAAACAAAACAAAAACAAAACAAAACAAAACAAAACAAAAAGAAGATACACATTTGTCACTATTGACATAAATAATGTTTGCAGGAAAACCATGTAATCCCAATAAAACCATCTCTATTTCACAGATTAATCTATAAAAAAAATTTTAATGCAATTTAGGTTAGCAAAAAGGAAGAATAGCAAACATTTTAAAAGACATTTTTATTACTTTTAAGCATACGAACATTTCAAGAAAAACAAAAAAAGTTCTTGCAATGAAAGTCCTTAGTTTCAACATTGGGAAAGGATATAATTTTATAAGCGCAGATAAAATTAAAGAGGCATTCCTATCTGCTTTGCACTAAGGACCATGGAACAATCTTGCCTACCTATTAGAAGGTCAGCTCCTTGAAAACAGGGCCTTCTTTTCTATACTATTTCCAGTGCTTAAAACTAAGCTTTGCGAGAAGCAGATATCATGCAAGCTTTTATATTATTCATTCATATAACTTTGCCTTAATGATGTTATTTTAAAATCATATAGCATCAAATTTCATCTAATCTCTCCTAGAATCTTCCTATTGCATCATGGGTAATTGCTCCCTTAGAAGTAATCCCCTTTTATTATTGCCCATTATTAGAAAAGACTTACCTATATATACAGAAACATGAAGTAGATTAACAGAGCCTGGTCTGAGAGATGTCCTGATTTGAGCTATGAGTTGTAATTAATCAGAAGGACCAGACTAAGCTGTGGTTGCCTCTCTTTTCTTGTGAAATGACACTGAATACAACCAAAAAATTCAAATACACATAGTCAAGAAAACAAATTTACTTTCAAATATTTTCAAATGCTCTCTGGAATCTTCCCTACATCAAGAAATTGTTTATCAAGCCCCAAATTATCATAAATTGTGAATTCAGTGTAATGATAAAAAAAAAAAAAAAAAAAAAAAAAAAAAAGTTTTACCACATTGGCAAAAATGTTATAAACAATTGTCTTCTTTTCGAAATATTTAAAAGATTTTTTTTTTTTAAATTAATCAAAGCTCATTTAAAAGCAAACACTATATATAATTCTGAGGTTCAACATAAACAGATGTGGGAAATCTGTTACCTCAGGTTTCCAGGTCTTTTACCTACTGGCTTTAAACAACAGAATTTCAATCAGCATTTCTAAGCTAACCTGATATTATTCCAGTTAATATTTGCTAGCATTCTTTATCTTTGTCATGCTCATAGAGTCTAGTCTCTGATATCTTGGAGAGATTCTGACCTTTCACTGCAATCTTTTGTTGCAACCCTCAAAATCCAGCTCACATGTCACCTTCATGAAGTATCTCCTTAGTCTGTACTTTATATCACTCTTTTGGATCTCTTCCATAATATGACATTCTAAGGTGAATTACAGTCATTTATGTACATGTCTTTTCTTTTACTTGATGATGAACAGGTTTTGGAACAGGAGGATGACATGAGCATCTACTCTAATCCACTCATTTTACAGATAAAGACCTTAAAATTTCCAAAATATATCTTAGTTCATTAAAACAAAACAAAACAAAACAAAAAAAAAAACCCAGCAACTAGCATTTAATAATATCTGGACTGAATTCTATATTTACTTCTAAATCTAAATCAATACACCATCCTTCAGAGGATTATCTTTTGTATCCTAACAACAGTAGGCAAAGACAAAACATATTTTTAAAATAGGATTCATTCTTTTGGAACTTTTCCCTACATATATCAATATTCTAAGGTCAATTATAGTCATTTATGTACATAACCAAAGATAACCTTAAAAAGGTTTTTAAGGAGGGAGAAATCACAAGGGCAACTACTCTAGCCCACACATTTTAGAGATAAAGATCTCAATTTCCCACAATATATTTTAGTTCATTAAATGTATGTATATGTATATATATATATGTGTGGACTGGAGCGTGACCTCTACTTCTAAATCAAGTGGTGACACATCATCCTTATCATTGTCTTTTGACAACAGTAGGCAAAGGCAAAACATGTATTATGAAAATAGAATTAGCCAATTGTAAATCAAAGTATACACTATTCTCCTAAGAGTAATTATAATGTACTCAAAAGCCCCAATAGCTCAAATTTCCCCTCCAAGACAAAGAGGGAGCAAAAAATTAAGCTAGTTCTATATGAATTGTCACATAATGGTTTGTAAATATAAAAATATTCTACTTAGAATTATTTTTCTATCTAAATTTCTCAGACATATTGGTAAAATTAATTGCTTTTTACCACAAAATACTTTGGTTCCCTTGCTAGATTTCTCTTAAAGGAGGAGTTTCAGGAATAAAGAGAATGAGAGGGGTAAAGTTGCCTGAGGGGTGGGATCAAATGTTAAATGTTGAGAATGTTATTCATTTTATAGCAGACTTTCTACTCAAGCAAGAAGACTAGAAGATAAAGGTTCAGTTCTAACAGATCAAGGTGATAAGAATATATAAGGTGTTGCTTTAGAATAGAGTTATTAAGTATAAAAACTTGCCAATTTCCTGTATCCCCTCAGGATACCTAATTGGGAAAGTGTGTCTTGATTAAACTAGAAGAAACAACTGCCATTGATCAGTGGTCTTTTTTTAAGAAAACAACCTGGCTAATTCTATAGTCCAGGGAAGAGCCAGCAGTCAGGGAAAAAAATCCAGCCTTTGAGGGAAATGACTTGACTCCAAGAAGTTGATTTTTTTTCCTTCCTCCTTACTACGAACAACCATAATGTTTTCCAATAGAGCTAATAGTGCAGGTGAAGACTACATCCAGTGATTTAAAGTAGTCTCCACTCTTACATGAGTGGACCCTTCAATGTATAGAGGTTGTCTAGTGCTTTGCACATCATGGATGCTCAACACTTTTATTGAGAATCACTGCAAAAATCTTACTTACACTTATAGATAATTTAAGTTTGTAGAAATCTGAACATATTGTTTCATTTAGGACAAGCACAAAAAACCTAAAATGGATAGTAGGGACTTTTAAGATGGTTTCATCCCAATCCCTGATGTTTTGCAAGACTATGCTAAAATTAAAACTGAGAGGCAGCTATCTAAATGGTTCATAATTTAAAAATTCAAAATTCATACTCAAATTTTTAAGCTGTGGCATAGGGAAGGGAGAAGGGGGTAGAAAGCAGGGTGATATGGTCATTTACTCCAATCCAATCATTTTTCAGGTAAGGACACCTCAATTTCCAGGCTTAGAGAGATCGTGAATTTGAAGATGAATCCACTCTTTCCACTATAACACTTAGTTTTTAGTATGAACTTGGGCTCTTAAAGGCTAAAAAGCTTTTGTTAAAGGCATTGGCTACACTTTAAAAACCCTAATATATAATACAAGTTTCATATAAACATATGTGTACTAGCATGTATTATGTATATATAATATATATGTACTCACATATAAAATATATGTATGCATACATAATTACACATAAGTATATTTGATAATTATATTTTAATATAAACCTTTCCTTTGTAACCCTATTATATTATTTTGTTCTAAAAGGGGTCTATAAGCTTCAGCAGATGTCAAGCATCTGTAGAAATTATACCAAAAGATTTCAGATGAGTAAGGGTGGCCCAGTGGTGGTCTTTATGTTAATTACCAGAGAAGCCTCTCTACTTAAAATTCCAACTAGGTATATTTGTAGAATTATCTGCTCAACAAATATTTTTTTAAAAATCATAAAAATACATAGAGTTTGAAGTTGAATTTGCATATATTTTGCATCAATGGAGAGGGTTATCCACATTAATAAAATCTTGCAACCTTGAAATATGTCAGCATGAGTTTGAGGTTGTTAAGATACCATCTCAGATGAAAATTTCATAAGAAATATAAGATGGGTGTAATAGATAAATATTAGCTAGAGGTTTAGAACAAGTAAGAATGGATTAGAGAAATACAAATCCTGAAGAATATATTGTCAAAGAACCACAGCTAGATGGCGTAGTTGATAGTGTTGTACTGAGTATCTGGAAGACAAGAGATGAAACTGTAGCAGGTACTAGCTGCGACCTTTTTTTTAAACGTCTTTTTGTCGGTCTCATTTCCAAAATATATAGAGAACTGACCATAATTTATAAGAAACCGAACCATTCTCCAATTGATAAATGGTCAAAGGATATGAACAGACAATTCTCAGAGGAAGAAATTGAAACTATATCCACTCACATGAAAGAGTGTTCCAAATCACTACTGATCAGAGAAATGCAAATTAAGACAACTCTGAGATACCACTACACACCTGTCAGATTGGCTAAGATGACAGGAACAAATAATGACAAATGTTGGAGGGGATGTGGGGAAATTGGGACACTAATACATTGCTGGTGGAGTTGTGAAAGAATCCAGCCATTCTGGAGAGCAATCTGGAATTATGCCCAAAAAGTTATCAAACTGTGCATACCCTTTGACCCAGCAGCGCTACTACTGGGATTATATCCCAAAGAAATACTAAAGAGTGGAAAGGGACCTGTATGTGCCAAAATGTTTGTGGCAGCTCTTTTTGTTGTAGCTAGAAACTGGAAGATGAATGGATGTCCATCAGTTGGAGAATGGTTGGGTAAATTGTGGTATATGAAAGTTATGGAATATTATTGCTCGGTAAGAAATGACCAGCAGGAGGAATACAGAGAGGGTTGGAGAGACCTAAATCAACTGATGCTGAGTGAAATGAGCAGAACCAGAAGATCACTGTATACTTCAACAACAATACTGTATGAGGATGTATTCTGATGGAAGTGGAAATCTTCAACATAAAGAAGATCCAACTCACTTCCAGTTGATCAATGATGGACAGAGGTAGCTACATCCAGAGAAGAAACACTGGGAGGGGAATGAAAATTGTTAGCACTAATATCTGTCTGCCCAGGTTGCATGTACCTTCGGATTCTAATGTTTATTGTGCAACAAGAAAATGATACTCACACACATGTATTGTACTTAGACTATATTGTAACACATGTAAAATGTATGGTATTGCCTGTCGTCGGGGGGAGGGAATAGAGGGAGGGGGGGTAATTTGGAAAAATGAATACAAGGGATAATATTATAAAATATATATATATATAATAATAATAAAAATATATAAAAAAACAAAACAAAAAAAAAAAAAAAAAAACGTCTTTTTGTCTCAGTTGCCTCATTTATAATAAGAGGACAGTAATAGTACTTGATTCCTAGGTTGGCATGATGACAAAAATGAAATAATGTGTGTAAAGCTCCTTACAAACCTTAAAAGGTAATATAAATGCTATTATTAGCTATTATAAAGAATGGAAAGAGAAAATAAAAGAATAAGAATAGCCACAGAGGGAAGAGAACAAAAATCTTTCTCATCACAGAGACTAAGAGGGAAGAGCTTTAAAAGAAGAAGTGTTAGGATAATAAGCTATAAAAACCAAGAAGTTGAATATAAACTGAAGGTTGTGAGCTTTAACAATGAGGACTTTTATCACTGAGATTCAACATTACAATTATTGTAACAGAGTGACAAAGCATTACAGAAGTATAAAGGAAGAACTAGTTCAGAAATAGAAAGACCACTTATTTTCAAGTTTAAAAGGAATTAAGAAAATTCTGTGAAACTAAGGGCAAGAATGAGAGAATCATTGTGAACCATCTTAGGTAAGAGAGGTTAAGCAATGCTGTCTTGGGGAGTAAAGGAAAGGAGAAAAATTTGGAACAAAAAATGATTTACAAAAGTAAATGTAGAAAAACTATTTTAACATATATATTTTTAAAAATATTTTTATAAGATTTGTTTTTTCACACTTTATTATTTCAAGTTTTAAATGTTCAATATATATGCAAAAATAGTTTTCAACATTCACCCTTGCAAAACCTATTGATAAATCTTATTTTAAAAAGCAAAGTGAACAAAGGAAAAGAATTTTAAAAATTAAAATGTAAATTGTCTCAGAGGATGTTGTCAATTTCAAACTTGGTAAGATGATGAACCACCAAGCTGCAATAGGCAAAAACTTAACCACCATTCATTAAACAGGGGGAGGAGAGACAAGGGCTTATTTTCTCTTTCTCAATAAAGAAGGAGGGTTAAGTCATTTGGGAGAGTACAAGTTACAGTTAGTACAATTAGGGAGGACTAAAAAGAAGATTTGGGACACATTTTTTGTGGGCAATGTACTAAACTTTAGAGAGAAAGTGAAAAAGAAAACTGCATGGCTAGGACTTGGGCCTGCTTGGGTAATTTTGTGCAATACTTTGTTTTGCTGTAAAGATATTTCAGTTGTGTAGCTAGGAGCAAAAACACAGAAACTCGTAGATGACTCAGGCTTGAAGACTGGCATTCAATCTAGAATGTCACTGGTAGCGGTACTGAAATGGTAACATGAGTCAAAGTATAGTCAAACGGGAAGTAATGAAGACTGAGTGAAGAGAGAGGAGTCAAACTAGTTCAGAAAGGAAGGAGGAGCAGACGGAGAGTAATAGCAATGGTCAAGTGAGACTAAATTTGAGATTAAGGAAACAGAAACTATCTTTGTGATCACCAAGGGCAGGGTGTGGCTATGGGGGAAAATTGGCTAATACAGAATCCAAGTCCGGAAGAGAATAATTATGAAACTAATGTTTTAGATGGGTGGTAAATCACTAATGATGACTGAAGGAAAATAAGCCATGTTAAAGTCAATAATAGAATAGAAATGGATGGGAGAAGGGATGGAAATTTCACAGCAGGAAAGGGTAGAGAGAAGTGGTCTTGGACTGAATTGTCACAAAAGAGTAGGAAGCAGGCCAAAATCCTTCCTCTTCAATTCTATTTGGTTTGGCCATTTCTCATGCTTACTTGTACCATGGAAGTGCCCCATATCTGTCAAAGGCCAGGGAAGTGGGAAGTAAACTTCATCAAGTTCTGCCATTCTGGAAAGGTTTCAAATAGAGGCCATGGGATAAATGTACACATTGATCAATGGATAAGTAGCTAAATTAACTTCAAGGAAACTCATCAATAGAATAGGTGGCTCAACAACACATGAAGAGAACCTATCTTATAAGGCACTGAGGAATGGTAATTTGTAACAGTGATGAGAGACATTCGTGAAAACATAAATCTTGGGGCAGCTAAGTGGCACAGTAGGTAGAGCACCAGCCCTGAATTCAGGAGGACCCGAGTTCAAATCTGCTCTCAGACACTTAACATTTCCTAGCTGTGTGACCCTGGGCAAGTCACTTAACTCCAGCCTCAGGGGAAAAAAAACCAAAAAACATAAATCTTTTGAAGTAAATATAAGGTACTGTGTTCATAAATAAGGTACACAAAAATGTTTACAAAAATTGATTACAAAAATATTCTTACATATATTAGCCAGTCAACAAGCATTTATTAACCACTTATATACCAGGTACTATGCTAAGAGCTGAGATACATAGAAAGCCAAAAACACATCCCCTGGTCTCCAGGAGATGACATTCAAATGGGGAGACAAAATGCAAACACATGTACATAGGGAGAGTCATTTGCATCCACAGAGAGAACTATGGAGACTGAATATGGATGACAACATAGTTATTTTCACATTTTTGTTGTTACTGTTGACTTGCTTGGTGTTTTTTTTCCTTCTCACTTATTTCCACTTTTGATCTGATTTTTCTTGTACCACATGACAAATGTGAAAATATGTTTAGAAGAATTACACATACTTAACCTATATTGGATTACTTGCTGTCTAAGGGAAAGGGGAATTGGGGAAGGAGGGGAAAAAATTTGGAACACAAGGTTTGAAAACCATCTTCAGATGTATTTTGAAAAATAAAAAGCTAGGGTGGTGCAATGGATAGAGCACCAGCCCTGAAGTCAAGAGGATTTGAGTTGAAATTTGGTCTCAGGCACTTAATACTTCCTAGCTGTTTGACCCTAGGCAAGTCACTTAACCCCAATTGTCTCAACCAAAAAAAAAAAATAAAAAAATTTGCCAATGAAATTTTCTTACATAACTCCCTATATTTTACAAATTATTCAGATAGGCTAAATGATTTACTCTGTATTACACATACTTTTTTGAATCATATCAAGCTGTCTAATAAATGGGTCGGAGTGTTGTTCAGTTGTGTCTTACTGTTTGCCTCAATTTCCTCACTTGCAATATGAGCTGGAGAAGGAAATAATAAACCACTCCATTATCTTTGCCAAGAAAACTCCCAATAGGGTCACAAAGTTGAAGATGACTGAAATGACTCAATAACATCAACAACAATACACATGATAAATATACAATATGAAATTAGGAAAAAAGAAGAAATTTGAGGATAAAGGACAAGTAACTGCAGCTTAATGAAGAGGAAAAGTGATAAAAAGAATATGATAATATTACAAAACCACTTGGGTAGTTATCAATGTAATTTAGGAGCAGGAGTCATGAAGAAGTGAGGAAAACAGTTTTAGCAAATATGAACGACTTATGGTTCTTCTAGGTTCAATTTATAATGGCAGTGTGTAGCTTGACCTTCCTGCTATAGAATGATAAAGAACTTTAAAAACCTCTCTACAGCTTCTCAAAAAGAATCAAAATGTGCTTTGCAAAAGTAGAAAAGTTCCAAAAAGAATGAAAAATATTCCCAAGCAAGCAGAATGAAGAGGTTGGATGATAAGTGGCAAAAGACTGGTACACACACATACAAATTGGATTAGGTCACTGTGTTGGTTGGTTTTGTTAAAAACCAACTCTTCTCTTCTCTCCCCCTCTTTTTCTGTCTCTTTTTCTCTTTCTCAATCTCTTCTCTCCACCTTTCTCCCTTTCCTTCTTCTCTGAGTTAAAAGCAGTATCATTAATGTATGGACATTTCAGGTCTTTGGCTTGACTTACACCAGACCCCTCAAAAGTCTCTTCTGCCTTTGTTTCCATGTGTTCTGACCATCCTGGAAGATGATGATCCAGAAGAACATTTTTGGTAAATAATGGAAAGTTCTGGGATTTGTTTGTTTTTTTTAGGGGTGGAGTGCAGCTCTTGTGAAGCATTTATGGATTTTTAAAGATCAATAAAACTTAAATTCAAAAAAAATTTTTAAAAGGTATTAAAGTACACAAACCAGAGGATGAAAGCAATGTCCTTTGCACCCTTCTCTGGGTTCTACTTATAAAACCTAATTATCTAACTCCACCTTTCAGGGAGGCAGTCAAATATTCTGCCTTCATCAGTCATGTGGTTTTTGTTCTTTGAGTGATGCATCATCATTCCAATACTCCATACTATGCTTTTTATCTTCTGGTTTCTTTTGAATTTGTATTTGAATTATAGGGCAATTTGGCTTTGGTCCATATATTCTGATGAAACAGCTCTCGCTAAAGTTCTGAATCATTTCAATTGCCAAATTCAATTGGCCTTTTTCGTTTTCATTCTTGATCTCCCTGTACATTTGACTTCGTTTCCCTCTTACATTCTCTTCTTCCTAGATTTTCATAACAGCTGCTCTTTCAAGGCTTTCTTCCTACCTATTTGACCACTCTCTCAATTTCCTTTGCTGGATATCATAGAAAATCCCACTTTTACTTTTTGTGTATACTTAAGAGCTAGGGGTCCATTCTCTTCTCTTTCTACAGTGAGTTTATCTCTATGTAAATGATCCCCAGAATTATATTTATGGCAGCTACTTGGTGCAGTTGATAAGCTCCAGTCCTGAAGTCAGAAGAACCTGAGTTCAAATATGGCCTCAGACACTTAAACACTTCCTAACTATGTGACCCTAGGCAAGTCACTTAATCCCAATTTCCTCAGGCTCCCCCCAAAAAAGGAATTATATTTAGCCTCAGTTTCTTCTTTAAACTTATCTCCCATCACCAATAATCTTGAACTAGATGTTTCACGGGCATTTCAAACTCATTATGTCCCAAACATTTAATTCATTACCTTTTCCTTCAAAACACTCCCCACTTCCCAATTTTGCCCTTTTTTGTTTTGGACAATGATATTGTTTTAATTACTCCATATATGGCTTCATTCTCCACACTTCTGTCCAAATATCTAAAATTTTACTTTCATGAAACATCTCACTTCTTTCCATTTCTTTCCATTCATAGTTATAAACCTAGTTCATGCCTTCATTATCTCTCCTAGAATGTTTTAGTACTATACTAATATCTTTATAGGGGAGCAGAAATTTGAATTTCAGCTCACTCTACTCTGCATCTGCTTGCTGCTCTTCCTAGTTTCAAATTCAAGAACAAAACATCCTTGCAATAGAAGCTCATCACATTTAATATCTCATCACCATGTTGCTAACTCAAACTTGAATCCTCTCCCTCAGCTTCCTCTCCTCTTTAATTGGAGGACTGCAAAGTATATTAAACTCCTCCCACAGCATTCTTTTAATGAAGGCTTAGAAATTTGAGAATATTCCAGATTATTTCTGCAATTCTCCTTTGTTTTCACTCTACAGAATAAGTCTCCCTGCCAAGTACTACATCTGGTGTCCACTGATACACTTATGTCTTCTTTGGTTTGCTTTCTTCTCTATTAGATTGTAAATTGCTTAAGAGCAGGGACTGTCTTCCTTTTTATTTGTATATCCAGTGTTGGGCACAGTCCTTGGTACAAAATAGGCACATAATAAATCTTTGTTGAATTGCTGAATTGAATTGTAATTATCTTTCCCAAATCCAGTGTTTTTCTTTTCCCCATACCTTTCACAACTATGGCTAAGTGGAATATTCTTAAATATGAAGATGCATATGCAATCACAAAAGATTAAAAAAAAAAAAAAAAGATTAAATGACCTTAATAGACTTTTGCATTAGAAAAATCATTACAACTAGTAAAAGGGAAGCAGTTTATTAGGAAAAACAAACTAAGTTATTTTGAATAATATGGATAATAATGAATATTTATAGATAATATCTACAAATGTCCCAAATATGATTAAGAACTAACTATTCATTAAATGAAAAGTATTCAAAAAACATGATCAATTTGCAAAAAGTATATTAACAAAAATGAAATACTGTCGGAAATCATTAATAAAAATGCAAATCAAAACAACTTTGAGGTCTCCTAACCCACACCATAAATGGGTAAAGGTGACGAAAATGAGGTATAGTTAATTGTTGAAGGTGTTGTGGCAATATGAGCACACTAATGCATTAGGTTATAACTGTGAACTGGTCCAACTATTGTAAAAAGCATTTATTTAGTATTAGATGAGAAAATGATTAAAATGTCACACTACCCTTTACACTCAGAAATTCCACAATTAATCTTAAAACCTAAAGAAATAAATAACAAAAGATAGTCTGCATATACAATTCAAATATTCATAGTAGTACTTGTGTTCAAGAAACCATATGGAGAAACAAAGGACAAGACAAGAGTTTGTTAACAAAATCGGATTACAAGAGAAGTTTTCCCATAAAACTTGGGTATTCAGAATACTAGAGTCTTGATACTGTCAAAGAAAAGCTTAAACATGAGATGTCAGCTGAAAACTAAGACATAAAAGCTACATTTACAAGAAATCAAGACATTCATATTTTAGATTTTAAACATGTAGGAGGAAACCAAAATAGCAGTATCTTGAAAACCCAGAGAGGGGGGGTTCCAGGAAGAAAGGATGGTCAGCAGAGTTAAATGCTATAGAGTTTAAGAAGGATGAGTGATAGAGGAAAAGCTATCAGATCTGAGAATTAAAAGAACATTGGTAATTTTGCTTCTCCAAATTCTATTCTGTACTTTATAATAAATTCCATGAGGAGCAGAGACTATTTAAATGTTTTCTCCTTGTTATCCCAGCACTTAACAGTGAATAGCTCTTAACAAAAATAACAAATATTTCTTAAATTGCATGTCAATTATGATTACAGAAAAACCATTTCTATAGCTATAGCTTTCTTAAGTCTATTGCTATAGAACAGAAATGAAGAAAATGTATCTCCAGACTTGAAATGCCTGCTTCTTGCCAGCTGTACCAGCTGGGATCAGCAGCAGGAATACAATTAAACCACATATTAAACTTCATTCACAAAAGGTTAGATAAAGACACTGATTAGCTTGGCTTATTCCCTGACATAACTATTGTTTCTGATTGGAAACAAAACAAGCCTAATAATGAGAGACATAAAAACACACACAAGAGACAGACAGAAAGATAGAGAAAATGGCATTTGTTAATAAGAATCAGATCTTAAAATTCATTTCATTATTTCAATGGATAGAAGTAAATGCCAATTTGGAGGAAATTTAATAAATTTTTGTGAGGGACAAACCATATTTATTGAATTTACGAGTTATATTGCAGTGATTCTACTTAGTAAGAATTATCCAATTTCCTATAAGGTATGGACTCTAGCTTATGGCTTTTCCAAATATAATATATTCAAAGGATTTCTCCAAAAAGACAAAATTACTTATTTGCGACAAAACTTATTCCTACAAAGGTATTCCCACATATTACATTACAATGTCAGTATGAATTCTCTTACAGTTCTTAAAAAAAAAAAATAATACTATTTTATTTTTACAAATATAAGCAAAAACTTATACCTTCGGAAGCTAATAATTAATGTGCAACAAAAAAATGGTATTTATACACATATATTGTATCTAGGTTATATTGTAACACATGTAAAATGTATGGGATTACCTGCCATCGGGGGGAGGGAGTGGAGGGAGGAAGGGGATAATTTGGAAAAATGAATAAAAAAATATAAATTAAAAAAAAAACAAAAAACAAATATAAACAAAAAGTCTCCATTCACCTTTGAAAACCCTGTGTTTCAAATTTTTCTCCTTCTCTTCCTCTGCCCTCTCTCCAAGACAGTAAACAATCTTACATAAGTTAAACATGTGCAATTTTTAAAAATATATTCATCCCACTGCACAAGAAAAATCAGATCAAAAGGGGGAAAAAAGGAAAAGAACAAGCAAGCAAACAAAAAAGGGTAAAAATTCTATGCTTTGATCTTAGAAGGTTTTCCCACATTCATTACACTAAACATATTTCAGAATGAAGATTCTGATGAGCAATAAATTGTCGCTTCTTTCTGAAAACTGTAACACTCTTTACACTGAAAGAGTCTCTTCTAATATTTGCCTTATATGCTTTAAGATTTACAGTCCACCAGAAAACTTTCCCACATTCACTATATTCAAAGAGTAATTTAATTAAATTTTACAAGTTAGACTTATAAACTTGTTTTAGAGAATACATAAAGCCATTCCATGCAATGGGAACTTTACATGAATTGTGTGGGAAGGAAAAAAGCAAAAGCTTTCTAAAAAGCTTTATAAGACAAACAGAAACCTCATAAAGAATAAGGATAGAGTACAATGTAACAGCAATTTCTGTTATTTGGAGAAAAAAAAAAAAATATATATATATATATAAAGCAATAGATTTTTATGTATAAGGAAACTGAAGGAGAAAGATGTTAAACAATTTACCCAGAATTATTCAAATAACTATATCAGAGAACCTATATCAAGTTCCACCAGAAAGCCGGACCAACTAAGCTCTATATGCTAGGGAAAAGCAATAGATTAGGGATCAGGAGACCTCCATTTTAATTGTTTCCGCCATTTTAATTAATTACATGGCCACAAGGAAATCGCTTGTCCCTGTTAGGCTCCTGATCAATAAAATAAAGATGTATTGTTAAATAAAATTTAGGATTCCTTTCCCCTATAAAATTCTTATGAATGCTTTTCTTAAATGATTGCATGAGTAAATTGAAAAATGGAAGTTTTTTTTTTTTTTTTTAATCTCTACCTTAAAAATTCTTCTGACAAAATACAAACTATATTTTCCTTAATCCTGGATACTTCTTTCCTATCAATAAGCTTTTAGCTAAAAGGTTTTTTCTAGAATTTTTTTTTTAAAGGAAAAAGGACCCACATGTGCAAAAATGTTTGTAGCAGCCCTTTTTGTAGTATCAAGAATTAAAAATTGAATGGATAGATGCCTATCAGTTGGGAAATGCTGATTTATGGCATATGAATGTATTAGAATATTACTGTTCTATAAGAAATGATAAGCAGACCGATTTCAGAAAAACAAAGAAAAGTCTGGAAAGACTTGCATGATCTGATGTGAGTGAAGTGAGTAGAACCAAAAGAACACTGTAGATGGTAACAAAATTATGTGATGATCAATTCTGATGAATGTAGCTCTTTTCAACAATGAGATGATTCAAGTCAATTCCAATAGACTCACTTTCTTTCTTTCTTTCTTTCTTTTTTTTGATGGAATTAGGGTTGAGTGACCAGCTAAGAAGTGTTAATTGTCTAAGGTCAAACTTGAACTTGGGTCTTCCTAACTTCAAGGCTGGTGCTCTATTTACCACACCATCTAACTGCCCCATTCCAATAAACTTGTGATGGGAAGAGCCATCCACATCCAGAGAGAGAACTAGGAGACTGAATGTGAATCAAGGCATAGTATTTTCACTTTTTTAAACTGTTTGCTTTTTTTCCTCTTTTTTTTTCCCTTTCAACTTTGATCTGATTTTTCTCTTCCAGCATGATAAATAAAGAAATATGTTTAGAAGAATTGCACATGTTTAACCTATATCGTGTTGCTTACTGTTTATGGGAGGAGGTGAAAGACAAGGAGGAAGAAAAATCTGAAAAGAAAAATTTGGAAGATTTGCAAAGATGAAAAGATTACAATCTATCTTTGCATACAGTTGGAAAAATAAATAAAAATATATTTTTAAAAAATAAAATGGAAAATTTGAGAAAAGAATTTTTAAAACATTCGACTGATAATCCATACAAACAGGAAACTCACAATGCAATGCTGCACCCTTGTCAAATAACACTGTTAAAAAACCAAATAGTAAATAACTTCAGGAACCAAGAGTGCCAATTCAAAGACTAAGAAGAGATCTTGGAATCATGTCTTGCAATATCTGGCAATACAGGATATTACTAAAAATACTAAAATGATAATGAATCCTGAAGCTTACTTTAGGAGGAGGTTGAACAGAAAATGGTCTAAGATTTGCTAAGGGAAATTAAAAACCTGTTAACATTATGGTTAATTATTATTACTATACTCATTTTATTCCTATGGAGTTTTTACAACAGACTTGTCTTTTATACAATAAGATTAATTTTTTTTTTCCTCAGAGAAAACTTCAACCTCTCACACAAAGACCTTCTTAATAACTTAAGACAGAACTAAGGTTACATTCAAAATTCAGATTAACAGTTACTTAACTCAAAGAAATCACTTGAGTATATTTTATAGAGTTTAAAATTCTGAAAAGCAAGAGATAAAAGAACCACATTGCTTTAGACATTTGTCTGCTCATTTCCTGATTTATATACAAATTTTCAAAATTGTGTGTGTGTAAGAGAACTTTTATTGTATATGATAGCAAAATGATGTAGCACTTAGACTACCTAACTTAATCTGTCTTTCAAAAGAAGAATCGCAATGTATATACATATTCACAATACATACAACTAGTCAGGAAATGTTCTTTTCAAGTCAAGAACTTTATTACAATTTAGGCTTTATTTTAAACACTCTGAGGTTTAACATGTTAAGTACTTGAAGACATGTAAAAATGGAAAAAAAACAGGCATATGTTTTACACACCCTGCACGAGGAAAGATGACTAATGGAAAGGTTCAGTATGACACATTTTATAGAAGGAATTCCATCCATTTTAGCTACATGAAAGATAAGCAGCAGACTACAGATTTACTCTATAAAGTCCTAACATAAATATTGCTAAATTTGCAGAGAATGAACTCTTTCAAAATGGTAAGACCCAATCAAATTTTTATCCATAAGTAAAAACTTACAGTTGAATTCAGTCTCTACCTTTTTCAAAGCATTATTCCTTATGTTATTTTGTAACTAAAGCCATGAATTTAGTGGAACTTTTTCCAATTTACAGAAGCAGATATTGTGATACAAAGAGGTCAAATTCCTTATCTAAGGTTACATTGCTCAATGTAACCTTAACAACAAAACAACAAAGACCTTAACCCAGAGACAGCCATGACAGTACCAGAAAAGAATGGAATATAAACTCAGAACAGAATAGCAATCAACTAAACTATCTCGGAAATGTCTGGACCAGGTAATTGCCTTCTGAAACTTGTTTTCAAGCTCACTTCACTTAAGTGGGCTAATGTCCTGTTACCATCACCTTCAGATCTCTAGGCTATACACACTTAGAACTAATTTTCACTAAGGTGAAACAGGAGTAAAAACATCACAGTTAAAATAGGATATGATGTTGCATTAGTAACAGGATTCTCCCAGTTGTTCTTTGCCTGGCTGTTTAACTCACTACTTCATACTGCCACATGCAACTATATACAAAGGCTTCAGAACTCTAACTTTGCTTGGCCCTTTCTTTTATGGATCTATTTGTCTATCTGACCACTGACCTACCATCTTTTTTGTGGGCTTCATTTCCTTGACTAAATTTTCCCTTCTTTCTTTTTTATGTTATTGCTAGCCACAGGTGAAATCATGAGATTGTGAATGATCTGTTTTGTCCCACTATCTGCTAATGTGGGTAATGTGAAAATGTTATTCTGTTGGTCAGTTAATTGCATGGCAAATTATATATTCTCATTACAAACTCTTACCATCTACTGCATGTGACTGAATTAACAGAATTTCTAACCAATAAATGAATTAATCCATTAAAAAAAATTACATAAATATTTATCAGGCTAAAGCAGCAACTCATTTTTCTTGCACAATATGACATATGGAAATATAATAATGTTTTAGAGGATTGCACATATTTAACTTAGATCAGATTGCTTGCTGTCTTACAGAGGGGAGAGGTAAAGGAAAGAAAGAAAAGAATTGCAACACAAAGTCTTACAAAAGTGAATGTTGAAAACTATCTTTTGATTCAGGTCTATCCAATGATCTTGTGATGATGAGAGCCATCTACACCCAGAGAGAGCACTGTGGGAACTGAATGTGGATTACAGGATTACAACATAGCATTTTCACTCTTTTTGTTTGCTTAAATTTTATTTTCTTTTTCTTTTTTTAAAATTTTTCATCAGATTTTTCTTGTGCAGCAAGAAATTGTATAACTTTGCATACCTACTTAAGATTTAACATATTTTTACCACATTATATTGGATTACATGCCATCCAGGGGAGAGGGTGGAGAGAAAGAACACAAGGTTTTTTAAAGGTCAATATTGAAAAAATTATCTTTGCATATGTTTTGAAAATAAAAAACTTCCAATTAAAAAAAAAACCTATCTTTACATGTGGTAAGAAAGATAAAATACTATTCAGAAAAATATTTTAAACCAAGCAAAGAACACAGACCTTAGAAGAAATATGAAGGAAGCACAACCTGAGAAAGAAGAATCCTGTTACTAATGCAACATGGTAATATATGTTTTCAGGATGTTGAGAAATCAGGTATCCAACTGGGGAGGGCCTAGGCAGAATATTTTCATGCAACAGTAATAATGATTTTCTGTTAAACAGCAATGGAAATAAGAGCAAAATATTTATTTTATAGGGCCATACATTTTTAAGCCTCTTTCTTAGAATTGTTCTCCAAAGAGAAAATTACATCAATAAATAGCAAAACTTAGATAATAATACATAATAATTATTAGGAAGGAATGCTGTTTTCTCAGAGGAAATAAAGTATTTGTTTCAAATTATTTAAACATTTCTTTAAACATTTCTTCCCTGTTATATATAGGCTAACATTTATTACAAAAACTCAAGTTTCCATGACATCCTATTGGTATTTTTTTTAAATCCATCTCTAAGGAAATGCAAGTGCCTATTAATTTTTCCTCTTTATCAGCAGGCCCAACCCAGAAAAGAATTGTAACAGTAGATAACTTGACTTGTGAAACAAGATAGAAAAATCAAGAACAGAAAAATGAGGCTTTCCCAAATATATGTCTTCATTTCCTTATATTATATCATTTATCACTGTTCACTTGAGATTGCAATTCTAGATAACTGTGCAACTCTAAACAATACTTTAAAAAACTGTTAATTAAATGGTACATTAGAATGGACATAGGGTCTAAAGACCTGAGTTTAAATCCAGTCATTGTTATTATTTTTTAATTAATCTGGGTAAGTCATTTGAGCTAAGTCTCTGAGTTTGTTTACTATCTATATCTTCTATAATTTTAGAAGACTAAAGTTAAAGAAAAATTTTATTTTCTTCTTGAAGTGTTCCCTACATTGATAAAATCAGAGGGTTGAAAGCACACACACACACACACACACACACACACACACACACACACACACACACATATACGATAAAGCCTGTTCTACTTGCCTAAAAGCTTTGTTATGAGGAATATTCTTGACAAACTTCAGGCAGACAGGCAACAAACATACCAGGTGGTCCTTTCCCTCAAGAAAATCACATATAAATACAGGAAAAAACATAATGACTAGATATATTTTTCATGTCATCCAGTGGTGTCCAACTCTTCATGACCCTATGTACCATAGCAGACCAGTACTGTTCCATGGCGGGGGTTTTGGCAAAGATTCTGGAGTGATTTGCCATTTACTTACCCAGCAGATTAAGGCAAAAAGAAGTTGCAAGGTGGGTTTATGTCTGAGCCCACATTCAAGTTTGACCCAGAGCTTTATCCCCTAAGACATTCTAGCTGCCTCTAAATGATTTAGGTAAACACAAGTGGATATATAAATAGGAATTATTACTATTATTATTACAGGCATATCTCATTTTGTTGCTTTATTGCACTTCACAGATAATGTTTTTTGTTTTGTTTTGTTTTATAGATTGAAGTTTTGTGGTGACCCTGTATTGAGCAAGTCTATAAGCACCATTTTCCCTAAAGTACATATTCATATCATTTTGGTTAATTCTTATATTATTTCAAACTTTCAAATTATCATTATATCTGTTAGTGGTAATCCGTGAGGTAACTACAAAAACTGTATTGGTTCTGACCCCACCACCAATTGCCTATTCCTCCTTCCTTTTGTCTGATATAGACAACACTGAAGAACATTACATAAACTTAGTTGATAAAGAAGCATTAGGATTTGTGAATATTATCTGCAATTTTGAAATACTATCATGGATAAAATGCTATCAAAAAGCATCATATGCTACAGAGAAATCTGTGAAAAAAAGAGTCAATTGATGTGGCAAATTTAATTTTCTTATTTTAAGTAATTGCCACAACCACTCCAATCTTCAGCAATTGCCACTCTGCTCAGTCAGCAGCCATCAGCATGAAGACAAAATCCTCAACCAATGAAAAAATTACAATTCCCTAAAGGCTCATATAATGATTAGCCTTTTTTTTTAAAAGCAATGAAGTATTTTTAATTAAAATATGTACATTTTTAAGAGCTCCTATTGTACTCAATAAACTACAGTAGTGTGTTAACATAACTTTTAGATGCATTGAAAAACCAAAATATTCAAGATGAATTTTTTTCAATTATTTCAATATTCATTCTTATTGCAATTTTCTGAAACCAAGTCTGCATTACTTCAAAGTATACCTGAAATATCTCTGAAATCAATTAAGAAGTTTCTAATAGGCCTAATATATGAATCCTAAGTAAGAAATCTTCTAGATTATATCTAATCTTTATTTTTTCTAGATAACAGCTCCCGAGGTGCAAGGAGAAATACAGGCCAATAAATCCAACCCTCTTATTTTACAGGAGAGATCATGTGATGTGTATAGGATCATATAGGTTATTCAGTTCTCACTGAGACTAAGTAGTATTCTATTCACTTCATAATACTACCTTTTCGAGGTCTCTTGTCAAGTGTGAGGAGAATGTGAGATGCTTAGATACTATGAAAGTAGGGCTAAAAAAGAAGTAAATATTTTAAAATGAAAGACAGAGGACTAGACATCATGATTTTATCCAAGTAGAAAATTATTATGGTGAGTTTCGCCAAACACTATAGATGAGAATTTTTTAGTAACTTAATAGTTTTAGAGAGTCATCTATAGGACTGAATGATTGTTTATGTGGTCAAGACGATATAGCTACTACATAAAGCAGAGGCTTTTTGTGACTTCGCCTTCAAATCCACTATATCATGCTGCCATTCAAGTAACAATGAAACTTTATGAAATTACAGTCTTCCCCCAAATAAAAGAACCAAACTGTTACTTCATAGTGAATGAAACTTGCATTGATGTAGTATATCTTCTAAATAAATGAAAACCATATTATTATATTTATCTGCTACTGCCTAATCATCATGTTATTAAAACTAGTTCCAGTGTGTTGCTTTTCTGAATTTCTTCATGTAATTCATGTTTTTGAGAAGGAAAAAGTTGGCACTGGGTTTTACCTCCTGAGAAAAAGAGCACCTTTAAAACATTTTAAAGCATGCTGTAATTGCCATCTGTTCTTTAAAATTTGAAAAATACTAAAGGTGTAATGATCATCAAAATAATTATCTATAAAAAAGGTTTCTATAAATCAAGCCATTCTCCAATTGATAAATGGTTAAAGGATATGAACAGACAATTCTCAGACAAAGAAATTGAAACTATTTCTGGTCATATGAAAAGATGCTCCAAGTCATTATTGATCAGAGAAATGCAAATTAAGACAACTCTGAGATACCACTATACATCTGTCAGATTGGCTAGAATGACAGGGAAGGATAATGTGCAATGTTGGAGGAGATGTGGGAAAACTGGGACACTGATACATTGTTGGTGGGATTGTGAACACATACAGCCATTCTGGAGAACGATTTGGAACTATGATCAAAAAGTTATCAAACTGTGCATACCCTTTCATCCAGCAGTGCTACTACTGGGCTTATATCCCAATGAGATATTAAGGAAGAGAAAGGGACCTGTATGTGCAAGAATGTTTGTGGCAGCCCTCTTCGTAGTGGCCAGAAACTGGAATTACCTATGCATATATCTTGTAAATAAAAAGCTAAAATTTTAAAAATTTTAAAAAGATGTAAATTTAAAAAAAAAAGAAGTTTC
Organism: Sminthopsis crassicaudata; assembly: GCF_048593235.1. Taxonomy (NCBI): domain Eukaryota; kingdom Metazoa; phylum Chordata; class Mammalia; order Dasyuromorphia; family Dasyuridae; genus Sminthopsis; species Sminthopsis crassicaudata. The sequence goes on from NC_133617.1 coordinate 517,350,144, forward strand.
TATAACAGTTAAAAATTTAACCTGAAAGTTGTCCAGTTCTGTACAAGTCACCAGTTCCATAACTTTACAGAAAACCACAATGACACAAAAGCAGGAGATTTAATTTTTTTATAAAAAGAAAGCATCAAATTCAAAACATCTAGCAGAGCATAAAGTAAATAAATTAGTGAGTTAGTAAAATACTTACTATGTAACACCCATGAGGAAAGCTGCGTTTGCTTGTTTTCTCTGATCATGGCCCGTAAAATGAATTATTTTCTTCCTTATCATTGTAAGGGACTGCATTAAAAATGAATATCTGTCAGTATTCCATTTATTGTTAAAATTCATTAAATATTTGTGGCCTGATACATTTCCTTTCATACTATTATTTCAGGAAAAAAAAAAAAAAAAAAACAACAAACAACCCTCTTCTATAAGCATTCTCCTTAGAAACAAGACATTGAACCTATTCCAATTCAAAATTGTCAACAACTGAAACATGAGATAAATACTAAATTATTAATGCTAAAAACATCAAGATTACTAAGTTGTTAAAGTACAATTACATATATATTTACACACACATATCATTGAGTAATCTTAATTTTAACCAATATGTTCATGCTCCAACAAAAATTAATTTTGATAAATTTTATTCAGGATAAGGTACCAGATCTCGTGTGAGAGTGTGTGTGTGTGTGTGTGTGTGTGTGTGTGTGTGTGTGTGTGTGTGTGTGTGTGTGTTACACTTTCCTCTAGGCTATTTAAATAATATTTGATTTATGGTATCTAGGTTTTTTTTTCAATTTTTAACTAATTCTTCATTCATTCTATATAATCCTATATAATTCACAATTTATGAAACAATAGTAGGGCCTGAAAAGCAAATAAAATGTATGTGCTTAACAGAACAAAGAAAATCAGATAATCAATCTAATAAAGTATGGTAAAAACCCAAAAATCACAAATGAGTTCTGATAAAAATTAAATCAAAGACACTAGATTGTAGAAAAATTTTTATTTTTAAATATATATTTTCACTATAGTTCTCTGGCAAGTAAAGCAAAAGGAAATTGTGGCCAATCATCCCTGTCACTGTTAATTGAAGTTAATCTCTCCCCCATCCCAAATCTGTTTCATGAGTGGTAGTGGAATAAAAGGGAACCAAAAGAATAAATAAAGCCAAGAATGAAGAGCTATAAATCTATAAATCTGTGATATATGACTATATATTATGAGGGGGGGGAAAACCAAGTGCTCCTTAAATAAGAACTACTTTAATAAGAAAAACAAATCTAGCACACCCTAATATACCCATATTAACAGATAAAAATAGAAGAAAGTGGTAACTGAACTTCTGAGCCTACCAAACAGATATGAGGCTCTTACTGAGAAAAGAGAGACTTGTAAGGAGGCAACAGCCATTTGCTTTCCAATTAAGTTCAATTCTTAAATATGTTAATGTTTAACATATATTCGATTACTTGCCATCTAGGGGAGGGGATGGGGAGAAATAAGGGAAAATTTGGAACACAAGGTTTTGCAAGGGTCAATGTTGAAAAAGTATCCATGCTTATGTTTTGAAAATAAAAAGCTAAAATAATAATAATAATAAAGATGTTAAAAATCTGCTATTTGGAAGGTTTTGAGGATACTAAGGAAGAATTAGATATGAAAGCACATGTGCTACTTACTAGCTGTTAAAATTATTTTGTAAAGGCCAGATAAAAAAGAAACTTAGCATTAGTAGCTGGTTATTTCCTGCCAAGGGGTCCTGAAACAGCTTTCTGTATAACTGATAATAATAGAGGTCTGTTACCTTCTTATAGACTGTATGCAGGAAATGACGGGAAACCTAATTCTAAAGACTTGACAAAGATGACTACTACCTGAGGATTCCTATGGACTTAAATAATACTGCCAGAAGAAAGAATTTCTAAAGAATTATGAAATAGGGGCAGCTAGGTGGCGCAGTGGATAGAGCACCAGCCCTGAATTCAGGAGGACCTGAGTTCAAATCTGGTCTCAGACACTTAACACTTCCTAGCTGTGTGACCCTGGGCAAGTCACTTAACCCCAGCCTCAGAAAAAGAAAAAAAAAATTATGAAATATTAGGTAATACCTCAGATGGTATTTTCATCAATGCGGACAACTGATAATGCTGACAACAGCATTTCAAAATAAATTTGGGGAACAAAGCTGTTTCAGAAGATGCTAAATGACAATAGGATTTGGGATTTCTGGACCAATTATAAACTAATTTCCAATTATAGAATAATGAACTCTTAGAAAGAAGTGCCATCAAGAACAGTTGGTAAGAATATATTTGCCTGGAGGTTCTTGTAAAGCTAAGCAAAGATTTTTAAATTTAAAAGGAAGTAGGAGGAAGAAAACAGTCTGTCTTCTCTCACTCACAGACTTGTTTGCGCATTTGCACGCACACACTCTCACATATTCACTCTCACACACATCAAATTAGATACCATAAAAACTAACAGAAATGTAAGAATACCTAAAATTCACAAGATAAAAATCCCCCTCTTCCCCCAAAAGAGAAAGAAAGAAAACTCAGTTTCAGATGTCACACAGAAATTAACTAAGTTTGGGTAACAAGGAAACTGGACTAAGAGATCCCAAAGCAAAAAAGAAAATTTAACATTATAGGTTATCATGGAAACTTGGGATAGGACTCAAGACCAGATTAAGAGTGTAAAAGAGTATAATTGAACCAAAATGACAGCATAGATAAAAGGAGAGGGTAAGGTAGAGATATATGGGTGAGGATATCCAGGCTGCAAAAGAGAGGAACGATGGTGAAGAGGAACTGAAGCAGAAATAGAAAACACATTGATAACTGAGTATACCATAATCAACCTGCACAGAAAGAGGAAACAGAAGAGCAGTTTGGAAAACATTATCTCAAGTCTGGCAGAATGACATTATATAACAAAGATGAAAGCAAAATAAATAATCCAGACATATGCTGAAGCCATTTCTCTGCAAAAAATAGAATAGCTAATAATTTCTTGACTGGATGATTTTGTTCTTTAACAGAGGAAAAAACAAGGATGTTCTTCCTCTCCCATGCTTTGAATTCTCTACTCCTCATCTCTGCCTCCTGGCTTCCTCCAAGTCTCAGCTAAAATTCCACCTTTTGCAAGAAGTCATCCCCTTGAGATTAACTCCAATTTACCCTATAGAAATCTTATTTATAGATGAGTTCTGCATATTGTCTCCCATATCAAGTTTTTGAAAGTAGGAACCACGTTTGGCCTTCTGTATATCCCAGTAGTGGATATGTCTGGAATAAGTGCTTTTTGGTAGACAAAAATTCTATTCTAAATCATATTTTAACCTATGGGTATAGAAGGTGGTTGCTGAAATGGAAATAATGGTCATCTTAGAGGAAAAGTTACCACTCCATCTTTGTGACAGAGGTTAAGCAATACGGACACAGGCTGTTATGTACCCTAATTGGAAGAGCAGATTTTAAAGAAGTCAGATAACCATGGAAAAAACTGAGAAGAGAAATAACTTCAAGGGAGATGCAAAAACTCAAGAATTTGGTAGATACAAAATGAAGAGAATGAAAGCAAAGACAAGTAATAGTAAAAGGATAAAGACAAAAAAATAAGTATGAATCTGATAAACAAAACAAAAATATAAGGAATATAAAGACAACAAAAAAGCTATTCAGAAAATAAGCTATACTGGGGAAGAAGAAAGTCAAGAAAGAATAGCCACCCTGCTTTGAAGTAGATGTGATGATAATATATGATGAAGAGCAGACAGAATTGCTTAGTTCCTAGCTGTTGTTTTCTGTGCCAAGGGGAAAGACATTTGAACTAGAAAGAACAGTACAGAAATCACTGGGCAAGAGTTGATAGTTTTTTAACAATATTTAATAGTTTAAATTTAATAGCTTAAAATTAACAGGGAGATAGTAAGATAGTGTAACTAGCTCTCTTGGATGAGTTCAATTCATAGATCCAGACTAACTACAACACAAGGTTATTATGAAAGAACTGGGAGACATTATAGAATCGTTGTCAGTAGTCTTCAAAAAAAAGTTGGGAAAATGAAAGGAGGCACCCAAAAAATAGAAGAAAGATCAACTTTAAAAAAATATTTTAAGAGAAGACTAAAGATATGGGCCACTGAGTTTAAGAACACATTATTAAAGGGATGGCTTTATTATGTCATGCCCTCAGAAGTTCATTATAGGTAAAACCTCATCATCCTGCAAGATTCCATTAGTTTGGGTAGGATCACTTCCATCCGCCCCTCTGACTATAAGACAGATTCCATTTAAGGAAGGAGCTCAGCTCAAAACATCTTGTTTGTCACCTGACTGAATCATTCTGGGTCTTCTCTGACTTCTATATTATCCCTCTTCCCTAGCTTTTCAGCTTCCTTTAGTAAGCTGTCTTTGTCCATTAGACTGCAAACTCCTTGAGGGCAGGGACTCTTTTTTCAAATTTATATGCTTAACACTTCGCATAGTACCTGGCACATAGTAGGTGCTTAATAAATGTTTATTATTGACTATAATTATATTGACTATGGCTGGCAAACTGTTGAGAAAAAAGTATAAAGGAATGGTTATGGAAACTTGTTGCTCAAAATGTTAGAGAATGTCTGAAGTTTGTCAGTTGGTGCTACTACCTCACTGTATCATGGAGCAAATAGAGAACTTTGTAAAATGAAAATTAGTGCTTCTACATAAGTCATGAATATAGGCATAAAATAACATTTATTAAAGTTAAGGAACACAAGCTATTCCTTGTTTTGATATAATAATGTATAATACAATTAGTAGGAAATAATTTTTAAAATCTTTTCTTAAAAAAAAAAAAAAAAAAGGCAGTAGGGATTAGCAATTCTAATAACATGTTTTCCTACTAGACTAACATATCCATGTCTAATGTCTAAAGTTTATTTCTAATGACTAACAAGCCATATTGGACTAATGTCATTTTCTTTTGACAAGGATACATCATAAGGTCAATGGCCTGGTTGACCACAATGTAACTATTTACTTAAGACTTTAGCTGAGTATAATAAAGTCTCTTGTATTATTTGTGTGAACTAAATGGAGAAATGTTTGCTAAGTGATAGCACCTTAAATGAATTTGCAACTGGATAAACCAAAGAGTCATTAATACTTTAATATCAACTCTGGAAAAGGTTTCTTACCAGTATGAAATATATATATATGTAAATACCAGTGCTAATCTGTGCTAACTTTTATAACTATGTTATCTCCTTGGAGTCTTCACAATAATCCTGTGAAATAGGTACTTTTTTCTTCATTTTACAGATGAGGAAACTGAAGCAGAGAGAAATTAAATGACTTGCCCAAGATTGAGATTGTATATGAACTCAGGTCTTCCTTACTTCAAGTCCAGTGCTTAGTCTAATTATACTATTTACCAACATAGATCCATCCTAGCTGACAAGGTGCTGTTCAATCTTTTTAATCAATGGTTTGGGAGTGGCACAAAGCTACAACTGACATTAACATACTATAAGATTGAATCAGGATCTCAAAAGATCCACCCAATCTAAAATGATAGACTAAATCTAGTAAAATTGAACTTAATGAGGACAACAATAAAGTTTCCTATTTTGGTGTATAAAAATCAATTTCATAAGTATAAAATGGGAAAGACATAACTACCAAGCAATTCTCCTGAGAAAAATGTAAATTTTAGTCGATTTTGTACTGAGTCAATTGCATCATATGCAAGCTTAAAAAGCTAATGAATTTTAAGTTACATTAATAGAAACAGTATCCCAACTAGGGAGGTGACAATTTCTCCTAAAGTCCTGGTCAGAATCTATTTTGCCATATTATATTCAGATATTGATAAGCTAGACAGGGACCAAGGAGGGATGATATGAATAATGAGGGGACTCTAGAAAATGTCACATCTCAGTTGAATAGAAGATTTAGGAGGAATATTATCATCATCTTGTAAGCATTTGAAGGATTGCCATATGAAAAAAGGATTCAATATTTTTGCTTGGTTCCAGAAGCAGAATAAAAATGAGTATAAATTATTTTTAAAAAGAAAAAAAAAAGGATTTAGACTTGATGGTAGTCTTAAAAAATTTGTCTTAGATGGTTCATTTTTCTTGTCTCAAAGAGAATTCTTGTTCAATTCCAAATTAGACTAAATAGGCATCAAGATCTCTTCTGACATCACTATCCTCTGATTTATAATGGAAAATTAAATAATGTTAATTATTCATGAAGGTATATAGGATCTTATTAAATTTTTTTTTAACATTTAAGCTATCAACAACATAAAGCTTTAAAAGTTTCCCTTTTTTGCTTGCTTTTCTTATTTTCTACCACTAAATCAATACTATCACATTTTGTCTTTCAGAAGCAAGTTACTTAAATGTTTTTACTTTTACTGACCAAGGCCACATTGGCAAACAAAAAGGACTGAGGGGGTCAAAAAGAAGGTCTATTTGATAAAAGTGTCATTAGTTTTATGTAGGTTGGTCCTTTTAGGAAGGAGAGATTGTTTAACTTCCTTTCAGCCAGAGACATAAAAGGCTGTCTATGGGAATTTAATATTGTAACACAATGAATTAGCGTCACACCATTTTTTATCCTTGGTCATTAGTATTTTATTGCCCCCCTTCTCCCCACAAAGCTGAATCGTTCAACTGAGTTAGGCCTGGCCCAAAATAGTCTGACTTGATACATAATCATCAAGTTCAAAGGAAAAAAAAGAAAATAAACAAACAAAAAAATCAATCCATTTGTTTGCTGGCATCTCTTTATCAAAGGTGAGCTGTGGGAGGTATAGTGGAAAGGGCATGGGATAAGACCTGATTCTTTATGTGTGTGTGGCTTTAGAAAGGTAATTTCATCTCCTGGGCTTCAGTTTCATCATTTGTAAAATGGATCCTATTAGCTCTAAGATAATGCATAATAATAATGATAACAATATTTACTAAAATCTTGAGATCAGTTTATGCTTATGCCTCAGTTCCAATGTTATAGATACTATTTTCTAAAACAAACTAGATACTTTCTCTAATTGCACAGAATACCCAAGACTAATCTTTTCAAGAGGAATGTTTCCTTTTTCTGACTACACCAATGCTGATCACTTAAATCCAATCTGCTACCAAAAAAAATTAGTTTACCTTTAATTTCTTATTTATCTTGCAACAATATCTGTAAACCATTGCCAGATTGAGTGGTCCAAAATCTGCGAAGAAGCTTTAAAAGTGAAAACAAACAAAATTGTATAGGTATGGCTTGGATTTTCTAAATAAATGCTTGTTTTTGTTGTGCAGATCAAGTTACAAGAAAAACACAACATCAAATGCTATATTACTGGACAAACAATTTAAAGATATTGTCTTCTTATGGGGAAGACATATTGGCAAACAAAAAAAATTTCCAAAAATAAATGACCACAACGAATACAAATAATAAATATTTTCTATTCTTACACTAATGAAAATTACTTTTGGGGAAAAAATTTTACATCTGACAGATTTTTTTCCTCCACTGACAAGATATGTAAAGCATATCCTATTATATTAAATTCAGCTTAATGCAAAATTAGCATAAATTCCAAAATATGTATGCCTGAAATAGAACAGATGAATTCTAAGCTCCCTTGTAGTTCTTAAAATTCTATGATTCTGTACAAATTGTTTCTAAAACCTGAGCATAAAAAGCATCCCCAACTACCCCCATTCAAGCTCTATCTTACCATGAAGAAAGGATAAAATTGATTAATGGAATCTATATCCAATTATTCAGTCCTATAATCCCAAAAAACATGTCTTTAAGGCTGTTCTATTCTAAGGTGCTCTTCTAGCTTAGTGAAAAAATGAATAGATTTCCTATAATTTTAGAAGAGCACAAGTTTATACTTACTTCTCATATTCAAATTCGTCATCTACGGAGAAATAGTGTATGTTTGCAGCACTCTTTGGTTTCTGGTAAAGAATGGCAAAACAAAGGCGATCTGAAATGCAAAAAGAGTCAAAACTAATACTACTCTTAAAATGACAAGCTTGTTTTCTTCAGAGGAAAAAAGTCTTTTAAGTTATCCAAATTCCCTCAGCTGTATTACAAACATTTGTTTTTTTCATGCATGTTTCCATATACTAGGAAACTCAGTTGGTAAAGAATAAAAAAAGTGTGAGCTCTTTCAATCAATCTTAAGAAATTAAAAAAAAAAAAAAAAAAGAATAGAAAAGGATTGGTGTCTGTAATAGACAAGGTCAAGATTTAAGGTTAGAAATTCTAATTTCCAATTCTACCTCTTCCACTAGGTAATACTGACAAGCCATTTAACTTCTTTGGGCCTCAGTTTTCTTATCTGAAGAATGAAGGGGTTGGACTAGACCTTTTAAGATTCCTTTCAATTCTTAGCATGTAATACTATGATTTTTCCACCCATTAAATTTAATTAGGAATAATGACTTTCCAGAGTTGCATAACTTAATTTTTAAATGAATTAAGAAATTGCTACCACTTATTTATTGAGGCTTCAACAAATTATAGCATTTGTAAACAACTAGCATATATTGTAAAACTTTTTCTATAATATCCTATTTGTCCACATTCAGAACATCCTAAAAAAAATTGCTAATGCAGCCTCAAGTCACACACCAACTATTTCAACTATTGTGGGGTTATTTTTAAAGAAGATTTTTTTTCCTCTTCTAAATGAAGCTCAGAAAAGAACCAAACAAAAGCAAGCCATACCTTTATGCCACTTCTCTTTAAAAAAAAAAAAAAAAAAAAAAAAAACCCACAAAGGATTATTATTCCCAAGTACCAAATTGGTTTGGGGTTTTTTTTTTCTTTTAAAGGCTAAAAGTATTATTCAAAATAGAACCTCCATAGGGTTGCTTTTTCTGCTATCATATTGGAGTCAGACCTTTGGAAGTGCAGTAAATTCATCAGGGTTCCCTAGGATAGTTAAACTGCAACCAAGTCTCCAAAGTTGTGTTACTAGGCTCCACCCCTCTCCCTTTCGAAATCTTTGTCTTTAAGCCTCCCCCAGAAAACCCCAATAGCTAAATAGCTATGTGATATGCTCATGTTTGCTTTAAATGACAAAAAAAAAAAAAAAAAAAAAAAAGAACCAGTCTGCATTTTGCAAGTTCTATTTTCAATATAGTGGTGAGAAACAAATGACTTTAGTCAGCATTGACTCTCAAAACTAACTTTTAGAAGTCTTGATCTACACACTGAACCTTCTGGTACTTGCAACCACACTTAACAAGTGACTTGAAAAAACAAAATTTAAATGTCTACAATTACAAACCCCAACTGCAATAAGTTAATGAACAAAATTACTATTATACCCCCCAAAAAAAAAAGCATTTATGTGCTTCTCCCAAGGAACCTATACAGTGGGTGGATTTTCTAGGATTAACGCAGAAACAGCCCCAAGCCTGTGCATGTGAGGAGATGCACGCCCCTCCCAGGGCTCTCACTAGATCTAATCATTCCGTAGTCCGGGGAAAGTATCCAACTCAATGACACTACCTGTCCCATTCTTTAGTGTAGTGTCCCCGGCCCTTTTAATGCTACGTTAATTTTTAATCTCAGAATAAGTTTACCAAAGGGCAGGGAGAACTCCACCGAATCGGGGTTCTCCTTAGACAAGATCGTACCAAGGAAATGTAGTCCGGGAGCGGGGGCTGGGGTCTCAGCTCTCTCCCTCCGCCCCTCCCCAGCCCGCTCCGAGCGGAGGTCAGAGCCGCTTCTGCCTTGGTACAAAGACTCACCTTTTATCACCTCCACTACAAACTTCTCCTGGCCGGTCATGTTTCAAAAGCATCTAAGAAAGCAGGAGTAGGGGAGGCTGGAGGGGCAGCGGGGGAGGCAGGACGCTAGGACGGGAAGAAAAGTGCAGGGAAGGAAAGTTAAGATAGGAGGGCGGATCTAACTTCCCCAGATCAGCAGCTTGGAAGAAGAGCTGGGGCCACACCCCCGAAATAAGAGGAAAAAAGTTTAAAGGGCTGTATCTGAGTCCAAAGGGGGAGAAACACCATCTCCCCTAGACGCCAAGCTCAGCGTAGGGCTCGGCCGGCTTTCCGGGAACGTCCGCATTCAACATTAGCAAGCTGAGAAACTAACAACTTAAATATTTTCCCCCAAATTGTGCCATAAGTAAAAGAAAAATAAAGCTCAAAGTAATAAGCACTGTGAATTCCCCCGAGCATTTTAAAAAACTATCTTTAAAAATTCTCTGAGAGATAGGAGCCGATGAGGGCGAGTTGGAATATTGATTCACATACGCAAAAGGAAACACAAAAACGCAGATTTAGCTCTCGAAGTGAAAGTTTGTATCGGGGCCAGGTTCCTCCGGATCCGAGGCTCCGCCCCCTGTTATTTCCCACAGGCTGGAATGCGGAACCGCGCTGCCGGGAGCCCGACTGCAGCCCGACTGCAGCGGGGCCAGCGAGGCCCGCCTCCTCGGCTGTCCCCGGCCGCGCCAGCTCCTGGCAGAGACGTTAGTTAATTACTACCACCCAGAGAGTGCACGTTAATAAACCAGGGAGACCCAGGGATGGCCAGCAGAACCAGGAGATTCTTAGAAAAGGAAACTGATCCCTGGACTGCAGCCTCCAACCCCTCCTCTCTCCCACTCCCCGGAGCGCGGCGAAGGTGGCGCGAGCCGGGATGGAGGCAGCGCGCCCTCTGCAGGGGCTGCTCCGACGGGCGGCTGCTGGCTCCTTAGGCAGGGTCCCCAGAGCCCAGATGTGGCCGAGCCCAAGGGCCAGAGAGGCGAGGAAATCCCCACTCAGGACGGGTCCATGGATACGCAACTGCCAGGTCCTCCTTCCTCATCCTCCCGCTGCGACACGAAAGATTACTGAGAGGTGATGAGAGAACGGAAGGAGGACGACAAATGCTAAATATTTTTCCTCCTTTATCGTGGGGGAAAGAGGAGGAGATAGGTGGAGAGTCTTGTGACATCTGGAGCTCATTCTAAGGAGGCCAGAATTGATAGAGCGATAAGATCGATAGATCAATTAATAGATCGATAACTGATACTATGATTGGTTATTTATGTGTCGTTGCTATGTCCAAGTATCTGCCAAAACAAATAGAAATGCAGGAGTGTGTGCTCACCTGTGTATCCACACACATAAATGTATTGTACATATTATATATTTTTTTTCAAAAAGGAAAAACTAACTTTCCCTTAAAAGCATTGGGACCCTATCATGAAAACTGATACTGAAGGCAAAAGCAAACATTTTTATTCCCAGAAAATTCTCTTCAAAATACATACAATCTTGACTGCTTAAAAAAAAAAAAAAAACAAAAAAACTGCACACAAATGACTTAAATTTTGCTTCAGTAAAACGGGCAAATGCTAGATTGTATCAGACAACGTGGTACATAATCTCTATGTCAAATAAAATGGTCTAGTGTCTTCCAAGGAATGAAGCTCCATCTCCTGAACAAATCTTCGCAGCTAACAAAAAGAAAAATAAACTCCAACCATTCAGCCATGTCTTTTTTTTAGTAAACAATACTGAAAATCATTTTTTCCTTCAACTGCACTTACATTATATTCTTAATAGTCTTTTCTTTGTGGATAAAAAATCATGAAATTTTCAAATTGTTAAGAGACCTTAAAGGCAACCTCATTCATTTTACATTTGAAGAAATGGAGGCCTAAAGTGATTACCTAAAATAATACAAGTAGTAACAGACTAAAAATGAACTTAGGTCCTCTGATTCTAAGACTAGTACTCTTCTCTGTACCATACTAGTTAGTCCTAGATTAAATTATCAGCGGTCACTTTGACATCAATTAATCTTATGTGAACCTCAGTTTATTCACTTGTAAAACAGGAATATAGGACATTATGGTTCACTTCCCTGTTTTTGGAGGATCAGAAAAATCTATGTAAGTACTGTAATTATATATACATATGAACTAATACTATGATTATTATTATTATTACTACCATCACTGCTACTTATGTGTTGTTAATATAGTTACTATTTAAGTATCTGCCAGAACAAATTGAAGTCCTCTTAAGTATGGCAGAATGAGAGGAGGGTGTTTTGAAAAGGGCTACATAGCCTTTTTGAGCTATAAAGGGCCTCCTTCAGATAAAAGGAAAAGATAAAAAAAAGAAAAGTTAAGTTTGTGATGCTTGTGAGTCATTAGTAGTTCCTTCATGTTAGTCAGTGTTAGTATTACTTGTCCTAAATAATTAACACAGGGGGGCAGCTAGGTGGCGCAGTGGATAGAGCACCAGCCCTGAATTAAGGAGGACCCAAGTTCAAATCTGTTCTCAGACACTTAACACTTCCTAGCGGTGTGGCCCAGGGCAAGTCACTTAACCCCAGCCTCAAGGGAAAAATAATAATAATAATAATAATAATAATAATAAACACAGAAGGAAAATAGCTACTTTTCAACTTCTCCGTAGAATGAGTGAAGAGCTCAGAATCATCATATTTACATAGTTTTATTTCATATGTAATTCTTTCTTCCCTTATCCCTTTCCCCAGTTCCAGAATTGATGTGGATAAATAGCACTGGCTGGGGAACTGGGAAATTGGGGACCTAGTTGGAGATATAATGATAAATGTTTAAGAACTAACTCTCTAGGGGCAGCTAGGTAGTCCAGTACATAGAGTACCAGCCCTAAAATCAAAAGGATCAGAGTTCAAATCTGACCTCAGACTCTTAACACTTCCTAGCTGTATGACCCTGGTCAAGTCACTTGACCCCAATTGCCTCATTTGCTTCTAGAAAGAAAAAAACCCAATGTAGGCAGGAAGGGCACACTACTGACTTTAATCGCCATTATTCAAATTTCCCTATCATTTTTTTAAGTCTAGGAATGTGCTGCAATATGAGGGGATCCTTTCTTATTAAAAAATAAATTCATGGACTTCTTTATAAGTTATGCTATTAAATAAGATCAAAATGGGTCCATGATTTAGGCATAAAGAGGGAGATAATAAATAGATTAGAGGAACAGAAGATAATCTACCTCTCAGACTTGTGGAGGAGGAAGGAATTTATGACCAGAGGAGAACTAGAGATCATTATTGATCACAAAATAGAAGATTTTGATTACATCAAACTAAAAAGTTTCTGTACAAATAATACTAATGCAAACAAGATTAGAAGGGAAGTAACAAATTGGGAAAATATTTTTAAAAACAAAGGTTCTGACAAAGGTCTCATTTCCAAAATATATAGAGAACTGACCATAATTTATAAGAAACCAAACCATTCTCCAATTGATAAATGGTCAAAGGATATGAACAGACAATTCTCAGAGGAAGAAATTGAAACTATATCCACTCACATGAAAGAGTGTTCCAAATCACTATTGATCAGAGAAATGCAAATTAAGACCACTCTGAGATACCACTACACACCTGTCAGATTGGCTAAGATGACAGGAACAAATAATGACAAATGTTGGAGGGGATGTGGGGAAATTGGGACACTAATACATTGCTGGTGGAGTTGTGAAAGAATCCAGCCATTCTGGAGAGCAATCTGGAATTATGCCCAAAAAGTTATCAAACTGTGCATACCCTTTGACCCAGCAGCGCTACTACTGGGATTATATCCCAAAGAAATACTAAAGAGCGGAAAGAGACATATATGTGCCAAAATGTTTGTGGCAGCTCTTTTTGTTGTAGCTAGAAACTGGAAGATGAATGGATGTCCATCAGTTGGAGAATGGTTGGGTAAATTGTGGTATATGAAAGTTATGGAATATTATTGCTCAGTAAGAAATGACCAGCAGGAGGAATACAGAGAGGGTTGGAGAGACTTAAATCAACTGATGCTGAGTGAAATGAGCAGAACCAGAAGATCACTGTATACTTCAACAACGATACTGTATGAGGATGTATTCTGATGGAAGTGGAAATCTTCAACATAAAGAAGATCCAACTCACTTCCAGTTGATCAATGATGGACAGAGGTAGATACACCCAGAGAAGAAACACTGGGAGGGGAATGTAAATTGTTAGCACTAATATCTGTCTGCCCAGGTTGCATGTACCTTCGGATTCTAATGTTTATTGTGCAACAAGAAAATGATATTCACACACATGTATTGTACTTAGACTATATTGTAACACATGTAAAATGTATGGTATTGCCTGTCGTCGGGGGGAGGGAATAAGGGAGGGGGGGTAATTTGGAAAAATGAATACAAGGGATAATATTATAAAATATATATATATATATATAATAAAAAAAAAATTTAAAAAAAAAAAAAGTTATGCTATTAATATTGGTTGAGAAAATGCATGGCAAATGGATTCTATGAATTCAGCAATGCTTTTAAATTAATTTGCACTTATTAGTTACATCAAAAGCTATGGAACTTTGAAAATATACATATATATGTACACATGTAAGCAAAACATTTCTTGAACCTCCAAAAGGCACATTTATATTTATATTCAAAGATCTACAGTAATGTCTGTGTCCCTGGCTCATGGATTAAAAGTACCACTGGACTAGAAGGTGTCCAAAGTCCCTCTTAGCTCTGGATCCTATGATCTTAAAAAAAAATTATTTTCCTTGCATAATTCTTCCCACTACTTTTTTTTTTTTTTGGCGGGGAAGAAAGGACAATTAATGCAGCCAGGACAGGCTTTCTTGGTCAGAAAAAGGCTAGTTCTTCCAAGGCTAAGAAAAGGGAAAACTTAAAATGAGAGTAAGAACCATCCAGCATTCCTTTCGGCATAGTGAATTACTAGAGTCTTCCTTTATCTTGGCTTCCCTCCCATTTAGCCTGGGTTAGAACTCATATCTCAATAGCTATCCTTGTTCAAAAATCCCAATTTCAAAAAGATAAATTTCTGAATATAAAAACACATAAGGCATATAGACAAATACTGCCTTGCTTAAAGAGAAAAGCAGGTAATGCAGTAAGATGGAAGTGAATTGCTTTAGTCAGGATGATATAATGCTTAAGATAAACACTTAAAAAAAACATGGTGGATGATGAATCAGGGCAGTGGTGATACTAGTCAGCTGATTTCCGATTTAAGGAAGTAAGATGTCTCAGAAAGATGGGTAAACTTAGATCAACCCTCCTATAACATTAGCTACAAAAGGTATCTTCTCTAGAACTAATAGCACAGAAAACTTTTTAAAGTTCTACTTCAGTGAAATTATCAAAGAAAAATAGGCAAATGAAATTTTAATTGATTCATTTAAGTACAATTTTTTAAAATGTTAATTCAATACATATATTAAAAAAAAAGTTTTATAAACCACCCACAGAAAGTTTTTTTTTTTTTTTTTTTTTTTTTATTCATAGAATAAATGCTTGATGCTTTTTGGTATTTTTCAAGGATGATGATATTTTTTCAAAAACTAGTACAGTTGCTTCCTTGACGTTTTTCTCCCTTGCTGAGGCAATTGGGGTTAAGTGACTTGCCCAAGGTCACAGATCTAGGAAGTGTTAAGTATCTGAGACCAAATTTGAACTCAGGTCCTCCTAACTCCAGGGCTGGTACTCTATGCACTGCACCATCTAGCTGCTCCTAACTTGATGCTTTTGAAGAACAATTTCTTTCAGTACTCATTGCCAAATGATGAGAATATTTCTTAGCATTCATCAACTAGATATTTTTCTGCTTATAAAGATTTTTTGGAGAGATTCAAAGCCTGACTTGGAAATGTTCATTTGCACAGAAGAATTAAAAATTTATTAGTGGACTAAAAAAGAAAAAACAAAAATGCTCAAATAGCTGTAAAATGCATATCTAGACACTTACTACTAAATATAATTGAAAATTACCTTAAGATTGTCTTCATTTACTGGTGCTACTTTCTTGAGAATCTAGCAGAGGTCATAAACAGCAAAGTTCTCTACATAATATTGTTCCTACCAAAATATCTGAGCAATGGAAAATACTAAGGTATTGATGTATGTTTATCACATAGGATTACTTAAAACCAAAAACTGTAGACAAAAGTTTTCAAATGTAATTTAAAAGTTTTGATGAAACAAGATAGACAAATTTGATATTATTGAAAGGAGCCTATAATTCAACAACCAAATCCAATTTATAGAAAACTACACTTGAGCTTTTAGATGTATTCTCACATTTATAGCTATCTTCCTCTGAACTCCTAAGTTTGCCATCAATGGTACAGCTAATCAGAAAGCTTTGTACTAGCTGATTTTATATACATTAATATGTATATGTTATGCACATATATATTCACATATTCATGTATACATATATTTGTGTGTACATGTGTATACATGTGTATGTGTATATTATTTTACTATATCCACCTGATTAGAAAGATACTGAATGAGAGTAATGTTTAATTTTACAGAACAAATGTTCACTGTTGGCCTAGAGAAAATACATGTTTAAGTTAAAAATGCTGTGATGTAAGAATTCTCCTCAACATGTTAAACTTCAGGTTTCCATACAACAGCTTTTAGTGATTAGTTTTCCTGGGTATTAGTGACTTATAACAACCCATGTTTTGGTATACTTTAATATCTCAAGGCATCTCAGCCTTTGGGAGTATGCCCCAAGATTCTATGATGCTAACAGTCACTAGTCCTCTTCACTACTCTGACTGAAATTATGTCAAGGAAGCCCTACAGAAAAAATAACTCAAGAGCTCAGCTGAGTGACTTTTTAAAAAATACTATTTTATATGATATGGCTTTCAAGGTTTAAGATTTTAACCAAAAGAGAAAAAGGAAAGAAAAGGAAAAGGGGGGAAAACGGAGAAAGATAAAGGAAGCAAACTGAAACCCACACCATATAAAGAAACACTTTACCTGAGCCTTTTTGGGGCTCACTTCACTTTACAGCAGGGCTTCCTTGTGGTAGCTGTGACATCATGGAAGAATACATCCTGGGCACCACAAAGGGAGCTGGAGCCAGCAGAACTTTGGGGAAACCTAAGAAAGAAAGAAAGTGGGATATTTGCTGAACACCCTTTATTTACCTAGTTACATGGGGTTATTCAGCAAATGGAGCATACTGATTTTATTTACAGGTCATCATTATCAGAATTTGGGTCATTTAGCTCACTGTGGGAGCTGAAGTATATGCAGCCAACCTGTCAATAATCTTCCATGAAATATTCAGTACTAATGATTAAAACATGTTTTCCCTTTCTCCAAAGGAAAAACCCTTATTCTTTGTTTTTTGTTATTGATTTTCATCCAAGCCATGTTATGAACTGGGAAGATGAGAGAGCTCTTGTATTTATAGGTATTAAAAGAGCTGAACATAGTCTCTCTCTACTCTGTTTATCATAGTTTCATAAGCATTCATTATATAGTCAAAATAATGTTAAATAAAAACATTGACCTTTCCTTATGTAAATATTGGTTTGATAAATATAATTCCTATTAATTTATATTTCAGATCATTTTTATGTCATTCAAAGGTATTTCAGACTTTTATTATATGAAGAGTATTTTATTATATTACTTTAAGTTATAAAAGTATTTTTGAACCTAGAAAATTTTTTTTTCTAGAACCTAGAAAATTTTTGTAAAGGTCAGAAATATGAAATATTCTTACATACTAATAAGTATGTTTTATTATATTTACTATTATATTAAAGCCCAATTTAAATTAATCAAATAATTTGCTAGAATTAAGATTATCTATGTAAGAAATTTTGCTCTTGACTCAGACCTGTAATTTCATCAGTATAAAGAGCTCCTTCTGAGAAAACTTTCCATAGAAATTCAGAAACTCAGAATCTTAGAAAGTTGTTTAAGGATATAGAAAAGTTAAGAGATTAGTCCAGAGTCATATAGCTAATGTATATCAACAGTGGGACTGGAACAAAAGTTAACCTGATTGCTAGCTGTTGACTGTACTACATGGTTAAAATATATATATACATCCACATACATATGTATTCTGTATGTGTGTGTGTATATATATATGTATATAAAAATTCTCATTATTTTGTTCCTTGAACAAATTCTGATTTATTCACTTTAGTAACCTTCAACTTTAACATACATTGAAATCTGGCCATCATTAAATGTACTAAATAATTATACCTTATAGCATTTAAAGGGATTGTTTTAATTTAAGCAGATGCCAAAATTAAGTAGATATCAATAATAAGACAAACTCTGGTTTAGTGAGTATGACAAAGAAGAGACTATCTTTGCATGGGTTTATAGTCCCAACATTTAGCATGGTGCCTGGAACATAGTAGGCATTTAATAAATTATTTAATTGTCTGTCTAGCTATCTTTCTGTCTTGTCTTCTAGCTAACACCTGATCAACATTTATTTAGTTAAACACTAATAGCCCCAGACAAATTTCCTGAGTCTATTTTAAATATTTCTACAAAAATACAAGAAAGGGGGGGGAAGCTTTATTTTTCTTGTTTACATGTGAAAACTTGGGCAACATTTAACCAGATCCATGAAAGCAAGTGTGATATATAGCAAAGGACTGGCCTTGAGACTTAGAAAGTCCCTGGATTCAAATCCCATCTCCAGCATTTATTAGCTGGGTAAACATGGACAATTCTACTTCTCTGAGACTTAGTCTCCTCATCTGTAAAATCTAATACCTATAGTTCTTACTTCAAAGGGTTATATAAATATATTGTCTATTTCTACCTCTCACAAAATTTGTCAGGTTTTAACTAATTTTTTGTTTTTCCTACAATGAAAATGAAGGAAAGTGATTAATCAATAAGCACTTATTAAGCACTTCCTATGTATGTACCAGGCACTGTGCTAAGCTCGAAGGATACAAATAAAAAGCCAAAGCTTATAGAAATATTTTCTATTAGAAAATAGAGCATAGATGACTATGGACATAAATCAGGACATTAAGAGATATATACAAAGATGATGAAAGGAAGTCTTAGAAGGGAAGACATTAAGAACTGAAGGGCCCAGTAAAGTAAACATTTAACTACAAAAACATATTTTTATGCCGTGAATAGAACAGAGGCAGATGCAAAATAGAAAATAAAAACATTATGTTGCAGATAACTGGAAATGAAAAAGAACAGCCCAACACATATTTATAGAAAACTACACGAGCTTTTGTATGTATTCTCATATTTGTAGCTATCTTCCTCTGAATGAAGTTTGCCATCAATGGTATAGTTAATCACACTCTTTTGTACCAGCTGATTTTATATACATGTATATGTATATAATATGCACACACATATTCACACATTCATGTGTACATATGTGTATACATGTGTGTATAGTTATGTACATTATATTATATACATGGGTTTTATATATATAATTATAACTCCTTAAGGCCAGGAAGAAATTTTTGTATTCCCTGATGCAAGGCACCTAATAAATATAACACAATTCCTTCAATATTTTATTAGACAACTGCAATGGTGAATTCATCAAATAAAATATATTTTGTAGTATAAAGTCAAAGGTCTGATGTATTCATTTTAATGCTATTCCTGCCAGGATCCAAGCCATTGTTAGAAGTCCCTGAACAGCACTTGTTCACTGCAATAGTTTCAAATAAGTTAAAGTCAGTAACTTCTCCCAAGTTTCCTGACTAGGCTGTCTGGAACATGAGATAGAGGAAAGATCAATCATTTAGGATTCAAGAGACTTAGTTTCAGGTCAACTCTTATCTCTGTTTGGTTGAACCTGGAATAAGTTAATCAACTTCTGAGTTTTCATCTATGAAATGAGAGAATTAGGTTAAATTATCTAATGTAAGGTCTATTCTAAAATTGATAATTCTATTATGTGAAAATCAAAATTAAAAATACCCACACCAAAAAAGCTAAAAATTCACAATACTGTTGGTTTTGGGGTATTATTTTGTTTTGTTTTTGGCTTTAGCAAGTTATGTTTTTAGATTATTGTCTCAGAATCTATCACCCTTTTTTCAAAATAAAACCCAAATCAAACAGCCTGAAAACAAAATGAGCAAGTATAATGCTGCTTTGAAGTATCTCTGTCCTTTAATATTCCTAGTCATGTATTCATTCAGTTGGAAGGAAAAACTTATTTTGGAATAAAATGTGCAACTCTAGATTTGCCCACTGATCCTCTCTTTCCAAGCTTTATCAGGAGTGAAAGCGGCTCTAGATTCTCAAAGCCAGTAAAACATTAGCTCTGGCCAGGAGGCCCTACACAAAGTTGGAAAGGTTTGAGCTATAGATCTGGCATGAGACTTCAAGTACTAACCTTGCCAAGTTCAGAGCAGCTTGTCACCATAATTATTGGCCAACAAATGTTGATTTTGTCTGTGGTGTCCCTGAATATATCAATTAAGTCATGGAGTGTTGCAGTACACAAACATATACCCCCCACTCACATTAAATATCACTTAAGTTATCTTAGTATTGCTATTGTTCCATAACTCTGATAGAGGTTGGGGAAAGGATCAATCAAGTCAGAAGAAGCATAGTTTTTATTATTCCAGATGTCATTCAGGAAGCAAAGTCTTCATGAAACCTTCCTAAATTGAGTACACCTTTTCCCCCCTGAACTCCTCCTTAGTGCTTATAAGATATTCTACATGACTTAGTACTTAAGCGATCCTTTATTTGCTAATTGCTTCATGTGTCAGACTCACTTTCACTCCACTAGAATATAAATTTTTTGAGATCAGATGGCCATCTTTTGATATTAGGAACACTGAGTAGCTCAGAGCTGGACACATAGCCTTCAATAAATAAAGCGATAAAAGATAGGTTTTATGGTTTATTAAGGCCTTTCACACATATGGTTTAAAATAAAGCAATAATACTTTAACAGAAATAAAAGCCTGATTTAATTGTGTTTACTAAGAAATACTAAAGTGTGATTCTTACATCATGATAGGAGCTAATATTGACATAGCACTTTAAAGTTTGCAAAGCTTTTTCCATATATTATCTCATTTGATCCTCACCTTATAGGTGCTACTATTATGTCACCCAGTTAATAAATAGTTGAAACAGGTTTAGGATTTAAGTCCTCTTTACTTCAATTCCATTACTCTTAACACTATGCCTTCTTCCTATTAGTGTGGGCCATGCCTTGTAATTTTCATTATAATTAGAGTTGTCATAATGGCAAAAGCCTCTTTCTTAAAAGAAAGTTATTTGTAATTTTTGTCGTTCAGTCACTTTTCAATCATGTCCAAATCTTTTTGACCCCATTTGGGGTTTTCTTGACAAAGATACAAGAGTGGTTTGCTATTTCCTTCTCCAGCTCATTTTATAGATGAGGAAACCAAAGCAAATTAGCCTAAGTAATATGCCCAGGATCACACAGTTGATATCTGAGGCCACATTTGAACTTGGGATGATGAGTTTTCCTGACTTCAGGCTCAGCACTCTACTGTACAACCTAGCTGGCTGAAATTTTTAAAATAAAAGTACAAATAATAAAATCTTGGCTAATAAATTACTATTACTGTAGTTATTCCCCAGTGATGATCACATTTATCCACTAAAATTTGTATTTACCAATAATAATGTATATATTTTATAGAAACCACATGTTAGACATCATATTACAAATGAAGAAAATAAAATTTTAGGGAAATTTTTCATAGTCATAGAGGTAAGGTTTAAGCCTAGACTCAGAATTACAGAAAGAAATTGAAAGGATTTTTAGATCTCATCTAGTTGAACCTCCTTGTTTTACAGAACATCCCTTGAAGACGGGAACTGTATTACTTTTATCTTAGTATGCCTTCAACTAGCACAGTGATTGCTCCACAAAAAGAGGCTAATAAATGCTTTTTTGAATTGAAGTGACTATTTTATTTTCAAAAAGGGAGGAATGAAGTTTTAATATGCAACTTCATCTCTTAGCAGTTTCAAAGAACCAATCTAATAACAGCATTATAGCAATATTTTAATACAAGATAAGAAATAAACAGAAATTAGAAATCTCAACCTGAATTTCATTCTATATTATGTCAAAGCTGTCTCCTAGTGACAGTTGCAAAAATATATGTAAAAATTAGAATATGTTTTCAGCTTGATTCAGAGGAAATTTAGATTCCAAAACAGAATATTTCAATGTCCTCCAGTACTTTCAGTTCATGAGACTTATATGTGTCTCAATAATTACTTTAACAAAAATGAATAAGGCCCCTTATTTTAACATTTTACCTCCTGGGATACTTTGAGAGCCAAACTGAGACTATATAATTAATTAAAGTATAGACCCAATCTTCTTTGTTAACATTAGCTTTCATTCCATTTTCTGCCATAGAACTATTTATATACTTCTATGAAATGTTTCTTTCAGGCCTTTTAAGTTAGAAAAATCCTTTGTGAAAAGATGAGGCAGCATCTAAGCATGTGTAGAACAATTATAAAAGGGTTTTAGAAACTTTGATTCACTCATTTGCATTAGAAATACAGTGTTCTTCATAAAATTTTCTTAAATTTATATTGTTAAAAGAGGGCACACCTCAGAGAAGTGGAATGAAATAATGGAAAAAGGGGTTTAATTCCCTACCTTCCCACTTTGAGACAGAGCAATAATGTGACTGGTCAGCTAAGTGGCTCAATGCTGGACCTGATGTAAGGAAAACATCTTCCTGAATTCAAAGCTGAAATGTGATACATACTGGCTGTGTGACCCTAGGCAAGTCACTTAACCTAGTTTGCTTTTCAGTTCCTTTTCTTTTAAATGAACAGAACAAGGAAATGACAAACCACTTTGGTATCTTAGCCAAGAAAATCACATGGATTTGAACATGAATGAAAAGACTGAACAACAACAAAAAAACTATGTGCCTCTGGGCAAATCCTGGGCCTCAATTTCCTAATTTGAAAATGGCAGATGATAAACAGGCTACTTATAAGTTGTTATGAATAAAATATTCTGTATAACTCAAAAGTAATACATAATAAATTACTACTAATAACATGGTCTAGTTTAATAAATGAGTAGGAGCTGGATGCATATTCAAGCTGGGAGAAGAAAAAAGGTCCAGCATACAGAGAGGAATTGCATCCTCTCTCCTCATTCCCCAGGTCTTAAAATAATTTTTTTTATTGAGTGAATGTTTTAAATGGTCTAAATATAAGCTCTTCAAAATTATCATAAATTCAAGTTAATAAACTATATAAGCTTGCAAGTGAAAATTCCTGGGAGCAGGGGCTTTAGTGGGCTCATAACTTCCAATATCCTGCCTTATACTATCCATATTTATTGGATATATCCAATATCCATAATTCTCTAATATCCAACCTTACAATATCTTGCAAACCCTTAAGAGAATTCCATACTGCTGGACTGTAGAGAGATAGTACAAAAGACAGATCTCTGGGCCTGGAGCCAGAAAGACTTTAATTCAAATATGGCCTCAGGCATAAACTCAAACTCTTTGACCTTGGATAAATGACTTAATCTCAGCTTCCCTCCATTTCTTCATCTGTAAAAAATGAGGATGTATGTGATAGCACCTATTTCACAAGGTTGTGGTGAGGAACATAATTACAAAGTACTTAGTATAGTGGTGGGCACAAAGTGTTATACAAATGTTAATTATTATGATGCAAGAGGCACAAAGTTAGAGACCAAAGTTTAAAT
Source organism: Sminthopsis crassicaudata (assembly GCF_048593235.1). NCBI lineage: Eukaryota > Metazoa > Chordata > Mammalia > Dasyuromorphia > Dasyuridae > Sminthopsis > Sminthopsis crassicaudata. The sequence goes on from NC_133617.1 coordinate 517,373,684, forward strand.
GACAAAACAGATTCATTAACTATAAAATTGTAAAATACCATGCAGTTAAAATTAATTTACATAATCTAGCTTTTCTCAGCCTTACACAAAAGAAAAAGACAAGGGAAACCACAATTTTGAAGTAGACATGGAACAAAGCATGCTAGAATTACTGAAAATTGGTCCAATAAGACATGTGATCCAAAGAATTTAAAGCATCATAGAAAAAAATTAAAGAAACAAAATAAATATAAAGCATAAATATAAAATATAGAGAAAGAAACATAAAGCATACTTTGGGGAAACTCATATCTGATAATTCAGATATGTTCTTTTGTTATTTGCCCTTAAATCAAATGCAACAAATATTAAAGTTAATCAAAATTAGATGTGGGCATGTGTATACAAATATTCATACACCATACACATAAATACATACTCTCATATATAGGCATACACGAAAAGTCTAGACCAACCTGTGATTTCCTTGGTGTAGGGAACTCATGGTATTAAATTCCTTCCATTTATGCAGAACAACTCCCAATCTGTATTTATCAGTGTGCTGAGAACTTAAGTGACTTATTTATCCTATGGTCACCTAGCTAGCTTGTGGTAATTAGGATTTTAACCCTGACCTTCCAGTCAAGTAAAGACAAATAGTCTATAACTCTTGTGCAAATATATAGGTGTGCATTAAATATGTTTATGTATACATGTTCAATTACACATATATCCTTTTTCCATGTAGTAGACATGTTAATCTAAGTCAGAATGACTTGGATTCTAATCTAGATTCTAACATATATGGATTTTGTGTGACCAAGGGGAAGTCATATGAAGTGCAACTCTCAAGATAAATTGCAGATCAACTAAGGGTTTAGAAGGTTTCCACAGCAGAAGTCCCCAACACTTACAAAATCACAGGTTCAAACAATAATACAGATATAAAACTATATATGGATAAGGTACCAGTGGATAAACTGTTACCCTTAATTTAAGGCTTGCACTGTTATATTTCATAGATTTTCCTACTTGGTGTGATACACAGTAAACCTAGTCATTCAACTAAGAACTACTTGGAAAATTAGAAGACACCTATAAAAGCCATTAAGTACAGCTACTGTAACCAGATAAATCTGTGTGTAGGAAAATACCCTATTTTCTTTACTTTCAGCAAGACCTTTCAAACATGAGCTTGAAATTGAAAAAAAAAAATTCTAACAATTTTTAACATTACAGAATATGACCTTCACACCCTAATTTTGGCTTCCAGAATTAATTCAATATGTTTATACTATAGCACCATCCTCATCAATATCCATGCACTAATGAAACCAAGACAAGTTTTCATATCAAAAGAAAAAATCAAGACTAAATTATAAACACGAAGAGAATATGTTTCTATAAAACTGAATAAACTCAGACTGAGTTTGGACAAACAAACAGGAAAGGGGAGACCCATGAATCACAACTGACATCATGAACTTAAATTCTACAATTTAAAAATCATTAGCAAGAACTACAATGAGAGTCAATGTCTGAATACCTGGTTGGAGCAGTATCCATGAAAAGCTATAGAAAAAAAAAAAGAGAGAAGAGGACTTCAGACATTCATATAGACTAGAGAATTTAGAAGTGATGATGATGCCATAGTCTTAAAATATGCTTTAATTTAAAGGATGAAATCAAATGTTAAAAGATCTTTTTTCTCTTCCAAAAAGAGTAACCACAAGTGCTTATAAATTTTAAAACTTGGAAGGTGAACAAATGACGGCAAATAGAAACCCACGAATACTGGATAGAAATAGCACTGCTAAAGGTAATTCAGAATAAAGAAAAATTCAAAATAAAATTCAGTGATTCATATCAATTAACCTCCCTTTGCTGATTCATTCATCTAGAAATTGTCAGTATTAACTACTTCCTCTACTTACCCCATGAAGATTTTAAAAGGAGATAGAAATGGCAACCTTTAAAGATGGTAAGAGTTAAATATATACTTATTTTTTAGTGCTAGTTACAAGTACAATCCCCTTTATTACTTCTGGCCTGATGCCACTTCCCTACAGGTAATTATATACCTCTCTGTGTTACATGACTAAATTTGGAAAAGCCCTTTGATTAACAAAGAGTTTTCTTTCAAGTGGACTGTAATGCACAAATCGTTGATGTACAAGATTGTGTTATTTTTAGCTAGCAAAATTGATGCCAGAGGCACCATGGTATGGTATTTAGAGAACAAGTGTTAGAACTAATAAGGTCTGGCTTTAAGTCTTACTTCAGACACACATAAGCAGCCTGTGTGGCCAAATCACTTAACCTTGATGCTCTAGACCAATATCTAAAATGGTAAGTTAAAGAACAGTTGATTTTTATTGCTTGGGAATTTCCTATGCCAATGAAATCACAGATCCATTTCCTATTCTTAAAGTACAACATTAAAATCCAGGATATTTTAAAAGCATGGAATAAATAATAATTTAAAATCAATATTTAAAAGCAATATCATATCAGGAAAAAATTAATGCGCTATTTTAAGGACTTGCTCCCCAAAGCATTTATTTTATTTAATAAACATGAGCAATTTGATGTTTAAAAAAGCAATCTTTAAGCATTATACAAACAGGCAGCATGATACCAAAAATAAGATAGTATTTTTATTGTCGAGCTTTTGTTTTTCTCAAAGAAAACTAATCTCAAGTACAAGATGGGATGAGAGGATACATCTGTTTCAGAAGGAGAGTAGTAATAGGATCTTCAGCTACCTAGATAGCCACTACAGCTTTCCTTTAAAAGCAAGGCAGCTGAGGAATTCCTGACTTTATTGTTTATTTTATTTTTCAAAAGTAAGTAATGTGGGAAACTGCTGGTCTAGACTTATTAAAACTGCTTGCTGTTGAAGTAGAAATTATAAGAATCTTAGGAGAAAGGGCTAAATCCAGGATGAAGTCAAGCCCAGCATATGGTATGATCCCGAGATTTTAGGAGAGCAGATTTCAAAAAAGCATAGATAGGACAAAGAAGGAAGCTATGTGAAGAGAATAATTTAGATAGATATACAAGGAACCATGTATTAGTCTAGGCCTAGGACTTCTTAAATTTTTCCAGTCACTACTACTTTTCACCTGAGAAATGTTTACATGACCCTCACATTTATAACTATATAAAATAGGTATACAAATCAAATATTAATTTTTTTTTAAGTGTGGAAGAACACTCTAGGAGAACACTGGTAACCCAATGACTTAGGCCACTCTCTAAGATGATAAAATATAGGATAACTAAAGATATGCAAAGGGATATTTTCTGCTTTTAGCAATTCAAATCTAAAATCTTTTTAAAACACTGATTATAGGGGCAGCTAGATGGCGAAGTAGATAGAGTACCAGCCCTGAAGTCAGGACCACCTAAGTTCAAATCTGAACTCGGGCATTTAACACGTCCTAACTGTGTGACCTTGGGCAAGTCACTTAACCCCCCAAAAACACAAAAACAAAAAACAAAAAGTTATTATTAAGATAGTCACATTTCTTCAAGAACCTAATATAGTTAGATTTCAACAAAGTATTTAACAAAGTCTCTCATCACTCCTTGTGGACAAGATGGAAGGATGGAGGAGCTAGAATAATCAATAAAATAGCTGGGTAATAAATCAACACATATTCATTAAATTCTTTTTATATGTCAGGCATTTTTAGCTACTTAGGATACAAGTACAAATAATGAAATAATACCTACTCATGAGAAGCTTACACAGTAAACCATAATGTAGCAGAAATATAAACATTAATAAAAAATAGGTAAATAAAGATTGGTTGGAAAGAAAGCTACATTACTGGCTTTTTTAAGGAAAGTTTTCTTTAAGCAGAGAATGTTTGAATTGTGTCTTACAGAAGAGAAGGATTCTGTGAGGCAGAGGAAGTGTGCATGGCAAATATGTGGGATGGCCAATACAATGGCATAAAAGCAGAGGGTAAAGTGTCTTGTGCCAAAGAACAGAGAAGGCTAGTTTAGTAGGATTAGAGGTGGAGGAAGGAGAATAATGAACAATGAAGCTAAAAAGACAGATTGGTGCTAGGTTGTAAAGGGCTGTAAAGAGGAATTTTTATTTGATTCTTGAGGCAACAGGAAACCACTGGAGATTACTGAGAGTAGGAGCTCCACATTCTCACATGTGTTTCAGGAAAATTACTTTGGGAGCACTGTGTATGATGGACTTCATTGGTGACAGATTTGGGACAGATACCAATTGGGTTATTATTGCAATAATCTAGGCAAGAGATGATAAGAGCCTGAACCAAGGTAGTCCATGTGAATGAAGGAATTAGAAGAAATGTTGAAAAGGTAGAAATGGCAAAATTTGACAAGTAAATGGATATATGAAATGAGGGAGAGAGTAAGGATTGCAAGATAAAGCAGAGGTTAGGAATCTGAGAGACTAAGAATTGGAGGTACCCCCAAATAATAAAGTTTTTAAAAAGGAGGGCTTTTGTTTTGTTTTGCTTTGCTTTAGGGGGGAAAGACAATAAATTCAGTTTTGGACATATTCAGTTTAAAATGTGTAAATAAAATGAGAATAGAATGACCAGAGCCAATGAGTACTCATTGATTAATCAATTCCATTTTGAAGAGATCTCTAGTGTTGTACCCATCTTCAAAAAAAGAAAAAAAAAATTATCAGTAAAGAATTTTATAACAGGTGATTATCAAATTTGCATAAAGTTGAGAGTAATACTTGACATTTTAGATGAGCCAGATTTATTTTTTAATGTGTGGCCTAAGTTCCAATGGTCTCGTGATGAAGAGAGCCATCTGAATCCAGAGAGAAGATACTGAGAATTGAATGTGATTACAACTAGTATTTTCACTCTTTTTGTTGTTTGCTTGCATTTTGTTTTTTTCTCATTTTTTTTCCTTTTTTGATCTGATTTTTCTTGTGCAGCCTAATTGTGGAACTATGTATAGAAGAATAGCACACGTTTAACATATATTGGGGATTAGTTGATGTCTAGGGAAAGGGATGAAAAAAAATTTAGAACACAAGATTTTGTTTTTTTTTCCTGAGGCTGGGGTTAAGTGACTTGCCCAGAGTCACACAGCTAGGAAGTGTTAGGTGTCTGAGATCAAATTTGAACTTGGGTCCTCCTGAATTCAGGGCTGGTGCTCTATCCACTGCGCCACCTAGCTGCCCCCTGAACACAAGATTTTGTAAGGATGAATGCTGAAAATTATCCATGTGTGTGTGTGTGTGTATATATATATATATATATATGTATATATATATATATATATATATAAAACAAAAAAACAACAACAACAAAAAAGATAATATTGAGAGGGCAATTGTAAGGATTGCGATTATTTATAGCCAGAAATAATGCTTCTAGATTTATCATTAATGATTTATTTTCATTTTTCAAATTTTAAGATGTGTGGAAACATTAGAAGATATAGAAAAGGACAAAAACATTTTTAAAGAAATGTCAAAATAACAAAAATTGATATTATAAAACATAAAATTACATCTGGAAAAAAAAAAAAGGTGAGCTGGTTAGAACAATGGACTTAAGATAAAATTTAAGAGGAATAAATGTAGTCATGGGACTGAGAAGAGAGAAACTATCTAGTGCATTCTTTTAAAATTCTATGCATGGGCTCCAAAAAACATCAACTGTATAAAAATATAAAGTGGAAAAATTATGGCTAAACAATTCATGTGAAAAAGATTTTCAAGTTAAAGTGGAAGAAAGGGACAACATGAATCAGTGGGTGAAAACAGAAAAGAAACTAATGACATTAAAGTTCCAGGAAGAAAAGATTATGTCCAGACCTAAAGGGAAAATGGTTCATCTACACACATCAGGCTACTGGGGGTACTTAACTGTTGTCTTGTGTCCACATTTTTGGAAATAAATCAATAAACTGCAATGAGTCTAGAATAGGGCTCCTTAAACTTTTTCCAATCGTAACTCCCTTTTTTCCTGACCCTGGGTATATAAATTTGTAAAATAGGTATATAAATCAATTTCATGACCCCCACATTCACTTACGTGATCCCATATGGGGTCATGGAAAACAATTTAAGAAGCTTTGGCCTAGAGAAAAAACAGAAAGGATAATGAGAGAACTGGAAAGTACATCATATTAGAATCAGATATGAGAATTTGGGACATTTTACCAATGAAGAAAGAACATTTAGGGACTATATGACCCTTGATTCCAAAGCATATCCTGTATAAGCTAGGATTAGTGTTGAGCTTGCTCTATTTAGTCTCAAGAGGAATGCAGCAAATTAGGCAGATTAGATACAAGATACAAAAAGAAAAATTACATTTGATATGGAAAACTTTCTTACAGAAACTTTCTATCAAAAATTGGCATTTCATTATCAAGACATAGGGGGTTCCCTATTAATTGAAGGCTGGATGATGACTTGGATGTATATCTTTTATAAGAATCTCTTTTTTTTATCATTTTATAAGAATATATATTTTTAAAAATATGAATCTTTTAAAAAAGAGTCTCTTGTTCAAGGAAAGACTGGACTAGATCATTTCAATCTACCTTCACAAAACCTCTGAAGACTAATGGAGAACTGAATACTTGCCCCTTGATTCTACTTTATTTGAAAAGGCAATCCTCATTATACTCTTCATTCTATATTATTATTTTTAAAAAGGCTTGAACTACTGCATACATATTAATGTATATTCAATGGTCTCAGACTACATGTAATCTTTAATGTGTCTGTTCCTATCAATGTCATGAGTTGTAGATTATAAATTCTTTTAAGACTTAACAATTACCTCTTTTCCTCTTGTATATAGCAATAACTTCATGCATAAGGAATAAGTCATGTAATGAGGGCTTTTAAAAGAATGACAATCTTGGCATATACTGTATCAACTCTTGATAAAGTATGTGTTAAAAAAATAAGTACATGTCAAAGATATAAAATTAGATGAGATATTTAAGACATTTTCATTTTTTAAAAATTCATCTTAAATCTTATCCTGCATACATCAATTTGGAGGGGAGAAATTATAGCACAAAATACAAAAATTGAGACTCTGAATACTCCCAATGTAATACCAAAATGTATTAACTATTTTCCTAGTCATTAAAAAATTTCCTGGTAACATTTAAAGATAATAGGAAGTTACCTGGGTCCAACTGTCATAACAACTTTCCCTGACACAGCCTCTACCCTACTTCAGTTTACCTGACTTTCAACATGTTTCTTTTTTTCTCTCTACTTGAAATGGCTCCTTCCCCCCAGTGGAAGAATGACATTTTAGAGCTAGAAGAGGACTCACAGACCTCACTTTTCCTTCCCCACACCCACTTCCCCTTTCTTAATAGCCTCCTTTAATTAAGATACCACTTCTCTCTGCTTATTCACATAGCTCATGTCTACTTCACATGCATATATAGTCAATGCTGGGTTATACAGCATGGTTTTATGTTGCAATCTAGGTATTCCTTCATCATGTAAATATACTCGACTTCTCAAGTTTAAGATCCTCCAGATGATTCTAAACTTTTATATCCTCCCTTTGGGATGCCATGCCAAATATCAGTGTTATAGTAATTTAAAAAAAATGATTTGATAAAGAATTTTTTTATTGTTCTCTTTTTATGAGGGCTTATTTAGGAGAGACCATGCTAAAAGAGAGCCTTTTCCCTACTATTTATTGTAGTCTTCTCCTAACTCTGGAAAAATCAATAATGATTGAACAATTATCTTTGGAGTGTTGATTTGGAAATAAACATTATATATATATATATATATATATAGTGAAAAGAAGATAAAACTGTGTGCCTGTGTAGTGGGTACTGTAAATTTATAGATGGGAATTATTTTTTTTAAAAATTCAACTTTTAAATATTTCAAATATTTAAGAGAATCCAGGCAGATTTTTTTTTTTGTACAATCTCTCATTTCCCCCAAATTTCTCAAAATATTCAGATGTAGCCAAATTCTATTGTCAACAATCCCCAGGTGTGAATAAATTAACAAAAAAATATTCTTGACACATTTCTCTAAAGGTGGAATAGAAAAGACTTCTTGAAAGTTTCAAAAATTTGTAGAAAGGAGCTTTGAAATATTGAAGAAACAAATCAAAAAAAATTTTTTTTAAAGTTTTGAACCATGGTTCAAATTCAACCATTTCAAAATAATACCTGCACTAGGAGTACGTTAAGTTAAAACTTGCAAACAAATTGCTTTAAAATTTCTATTTTTAATTACACTACAACAGAATGAATATCCGATTGAGGAGAGAGAAAAATTCAAGAAATCTGATGATTTTCTACCAGAGAAGCTTCTTTAAAGAGACTATTTACTCTACTTAAAACTAATTTCATCTCTTCCATTCATCAGGCTAGATTTTTTAAATCTGAAAAACTGCATTTGGATTTCAAATGACACCAGCCTTTCTTCCTCAATGTTTGATTAAGCAACCAGAAAGGAAAATATATCCTGACCATCTTTTCATACCTGCCACATCCTCAACAAAACCCACAATATAAGCAATATCTCTCCACTGACACGTGTTGGGGTCAGAAATTTTATTTCTAGAGGTAGTTAAACAGGGTTTTCCCTCCTTAGCCCTAGTAGGAGAGGGGGTAAAAAAGAAGAGAGAGGTACAGTCTCTGAATAATAGTTTCTTCCAGTTAGTGACTTCCATAATACCTACCCCACAAGTGAGTGCAATTAAAAGCTCTATGTTTGAAACCTCAGTTTGAGAAATTTCACTGCCTCTCCTCTTCACAGACACTTTGGTCACACACCTCTGTCCAGCAAAAGCCTGGAACTTTCTCCACCTCACTATCTACCCACAGAGTTGTTAAAAGTATGTTTGCAGGGAATTTGCTCATTAAGATAGTATTACTTTCCTGTTAAATTCATTTTTTAAAAAATCTTCCATTTCTATATTAGTATTAGGAAAAGCTGCCATATTTTTGGTTTTTCTGAGGTTAAGGCCTTATATGATGCCAAAATAAAAGGAACTAAAAGCAAAATAGATGACATGCAAGTTGTACAAAATGCATTCAACCTTTTCTGTTGGTCTGGGAACTTTGACTTCTATTTGCTACCTCAGCTTTATTAATGTCCAGTAATGGGTATTCAAAGACTGCTTTTTTTGGAAGTGACAAACTGGTGAGAGCAACCTGACCAGTCTAAATGCCATCAAAATAATAGATATCCTTTTCAAGCACTTGGTGCCTTGCCCTGACTTTTAGGTTTGTTTTTTTGTTTGTTTGTTTGTTTTGAGGAGGGGGGGACAAGAAAGGGGAAGTAGACACCAAAACATGCAAAGAAAATGAGTGTTTGGGCCTTAGTGCTATGACTCAGGAAATGCTGTGCTATTGGTGACTGCACAACCTCTTTTAGCTGATTTTCTACTGAAAAACCGGACAGCCCGACAAAAAGCAAAGGGGCTATTTCCTGAACCTGATGCAAAAACCTCTTTCTCCTAAAAAGATTCGAGGAAACATTTTATTTCTTTAAGATGTTCGAAACTAACATGTGCGCTAGGCTCTCCAAACCCTGGCTGGCAGCCCAATTCCATAGAACTCCGAAAACCCCGGAGACATGGGAAAAAGTGTTAGGTTCCCCATAGACTAAAGCTCCAAGTTTGAAATCCATTTCGATTCTGTTCAACCAACACGATCGTAGGTGCCAAGTTGCTTATTTCTCGTTGTCCTAAAAGAAGGGACTGGGTCAGCGGAGGAGGGTAGGGTAAGAGCAAAATGGAATAGTTCCTGGCTTGCAGCTAAAAGAAACAGAAACTGGAAAAGGGAGAGGGAGCGGGTGGGAAAAGGTGAGGCCTGGGGGCTGTATCTGAGGACCGTGAAAAGCCAGGGGGACCAGGGTACCCAAAGAGGAAGGGGATGCACTGTCCGCAGGTGAGGGGGATTCAAAAGGTCTGCATTCCTAAGCCTCCTCCTGGCTCCCTCAAAAGCCACAGAGCACCTGAACCAGTCGCAAAGCAACAGGGGGCTTGGTGAGCAGGGGTCCAAGGAAGGGGTCTTGCGATTTTTCCCCACCCGCAGCTAGATGACTGGGAGCAGTGAAGGGGTGCATCCGCCACGCCCCTCCATCTCCACCAGTATCCCCCAAACCACTCATCCTCAATCTGCGTGGCCCCTAGGAAGGGCAGGACGGGGTACACATTCACCCTTGCAGCTTCGCTTCTTACCGGTGATGTCCAAGTAAATGTCCTCCTGCTCCAGGTCCACCAGGTCCTCGGAGGTGGAGTTTCTGCTCTTCTTGGCTCCCAATAAGTCCAGCGAGCTCCTGGTGGTGGAGACCTTGAGCCAGCTTGATGATCTTCTCTCGTTCTTCCGCTTCATGGAGCCGAGCGCGTTGCGTCCAGGGACCCACGACCATTGCCCTTAGCTCCCGCCCGTGAGGCCGTAGCTGTAGCCAGCCCCGCACCAATGCTCTCCAGAGGAGGAGGAAAAGCAGGGGGCGGGAGCGAGGGGGTGGGGAAGGGGAAGCGATGGTGCTTGGTGTAGTGGCGTCGGTGGTGGCGTCGATGATGGTAGGGGGTTCTGGCGGTGGTGGTGGAGCTGGGGGGGAGGGTGAAGGGGGAGACTGGGGACCAGAGCCTCCGCAGCTAAGTGGGAGGAGGAGGAGGAGGAGGAGGAGGAGGAGGAGGAGAGGAGGAGGAGGAGGAGCAGCGACTAGCTGAAGGAAGTGGTGGAGGAGGAAGAAGAGGAGGAGCCCAAGTTAACGCTCTTCTTCGCACTACGAAGAGCCTCAGCTATCAAACTAGGAAGCCCCTACTTCGCCACCGCCACCTTTTGCCCGCAGCCCCCTCGGTGGCTGCGGCGGCGGCAGCAGCAATAACAGCGGCAGCTCCTCCTTCTTCTCCTCCTTCTCTCTTTAACCCGCCCCCACGTTCCCTGCAGCTTCAAGGTGGTGATGATGGTAGAAGCTGCCTGATGATGGTAACACAGCAGCTATTAAGGCTGCTACAGCCCCGGTGGGTGAGACGGTTGAGTGCACCGGGGCCAGCAGCTCCTGGGAACCCCTGGAGGGGAATTCGGTGGAGTTTCATTCACAAAAAATGCCCACAGCCCCAGTCTAGTCCTGCAAACCAAAGCTTCTCATTGGCCGGGGGTGTGTGACGTCATGGAGACGGGGCATTATACCAGCAAGTAGCTAATGACGCCATAGAGAAAAGTATGGACAATCCCACCAATCAGGGATAAAGAGTGCCCTCCGTGGTACGGTGAACTGCCACCCTCAGCCTCCTGAAGTTTCTTCTCTATTCCCCACCCTCCTTCCCCAACTGTTTCTAAAATTTTGTTTTATTGTTTCCCGAAACTTATTGTTTCACAATACTTTTTGAATTTATAGGTTTTCACATCCCCTCGATAGTAATGATACCTGCGTCTTAATCTATATTTACATCTACGTTCATATATGATATGATAATTATCCATTCTCTACTTTCTTGAGGTGTTTATTATTATTCCAAAATAACTTTCTTGATTTTGCCTCTCTAATCCATTGAATGGAAATCTTGCAATAACATTTAAAGAAAGTAAAAATTCTATATTTTCTTCAGTTTAATTCTCAGCAGGATTTGAAATCCTTTTTTCCCTTAACTATCTATCTTAAAACAACGTGATAACGGTAACTTAAACTAACTAGCCCCTAAATGTGATTCACTGAAGACTTTCTTCTCGCCTAGATCTTTCTTATCTATTAAACTGAAGCACTGAATCACTTTGACCTGATCACTTCTATTATTGTTGGGGGAAGGTAGTCTGGAAGAGAATTGCATAAGCATGGGGATCAGTTGTATTGTCACCGCCAGGGGCTATGGTGTAAAGATCATTCAGGATTAGATCAGAGAAGGAAACCCCTCTCCCTCAATCTTCACCCAGACAAGTCCTTCCTTTCACTAGTTTAGAAATTTCTTAGTTTTTTCTTGTAACAAATTCATTTAATCACCACTGCCTTTACTATATATATATAATGAAAATTGCTTCCAAAATTATAACTTCACCCTTGACTCCTATTTATCTTCTATGTTATCTCTTATACATCACATGCTTATGTCCACAACATATTTTTCCTCCAAAATTTATTACTCCTTTTCAGACTTACATTCTTTTCCAGCAGCATCAATATCCATGCAACTTCACGCTGGAAATATATTACCTTTCAACAATAAATTGGGAATGATAAGAGCACCTACTTCAACGTGTTGTTGTGAAGATTAAATGAAATCATATTTGTAAAAAGCATTTAGCACTGGACCTGGTACATGATATATATTTATTATTACATACTAGTATATAGTACTATATAAATGTGTTTTCTCTTCCTCCTCTTTCCAACATGATTTTGCCCCTGGAACAACTCCATATTCTATTTCTATTTAGTACAGGATAAGATGAGGGTTGGGGTCCCTTTAAGATTCCTAATTGCCCAACCCATGACTGACCTTGATTCCCAAATCCTGGTCAAAGGCACCCTTTGAATATCCAGGCCCAGCCCCCCACTCTCAGCTCAGCTTCCCCCAGCCCTCACCTGATCTGGGCTAACTGAAAAGCCCGCCAGAACTGGGTACCTCCCATCATCTTCTAGGTATAAAAGAAACAAGCTGGACTGCCCTCATTGCAGGAGCCCTCCCAGTCAATGCATGGTATCCTTCCATCCTTGTAAGGGACCCTGCCCGCCAGTGGCCACCTTTGGCCTTGGTGTCTTTCTAACTGAGTTTTACTTCCAAATTCCTACAATAAACCTTTTATTTATCAATCTAGGTTTTCGGGCCTGTAAATTCATTTTACAGGGGACACTGTGCCTCATGGGATCTATGCGCCGACAAATGGGGTTCCCCCTTTCCTTTCCCTCATTACCCTTATTTTATATGTAAGAAAACTGAGCCCCCCCAAAAAATGAAATGGCTCTCCCACTGTCTGCTTCTTGCCCACCAACTAAAATTTTGCATTTACCTTTCTTAGCTGGTTATTCAAAGCCTCCCAAAATTTGCTGCAACCTTCTCCTATCCTTCTTGTTTTATTCCACATCACTCTTCTTATTTCCTTACTCTAATTGCTATGTAAACTACATTACTTTGTTCCTTCTTGCCTTGGTGACTTTATTAACATTGCTTCTGATTCTTTGAATGTTCTTCCATTCTCTTTTTGGTCTGTTAAATTTTTACTTAACTTTTGAAACCCATCATCCATTCCATAAAATTTTTCCAGGTCCCTGTGGTTAATTCCCTTTTCCTTCCTGAAAATAACACTTTGAACTTCTCTTATGTACCAAGTATTATTCTAGAGTAGTTATTTGTAGGCTATTGCTCTTTTCTAGAATGTAAGCATTGTAAGAGCAGGGATGATTTTCTAATTTAAATTTCTTATTTCTTCCAGTACCTAACACATTATTCCACACAGAGAAGTAATTTTATGTGTCCTGAACTGAATAGAATTTTTCTGGTATGCTGGAATGTAATTTCTTCAATATGGGGACTTCTAAGTGTGGAAGATCTCTAGACTGATGAAGAAAAGCAGTTCCTCTGGTAACATATTGTCCAAGAGAGTTGCTTAAGACACAATGTGATTAAATGATCTGTCATTTTGTGTAAAAATTTTTACATTTTTACACAACATGTATGTAAGCCACAGAACTTGAACATAGGTCTTCATGACTACAAGATCAGTCTTTTATTCATCACACTAGCTGGTGGCATAGTAGCCATAGCAAAGGATCTGGAGTCAGGAAACCCTGAATTAAAATTCAACCTCAGACATTAATAGCTGTGTGACCCTGGGCAAATCAGGTTTACCTATGTTTGTCTCAGTTTCCTCACCACTGTGTGAGGAATATTGTGTAAGGATAATAATAGCACTTACTTCACAGGCAAGGATCCTAAGAAGTAATATTTAAGCGCCTAGCACATAGTAGGTATTAAACAAATGCTAATTCCCTTCCTCCTTTCCCATACTAGATTGCATCTCCTTAATTGAAGTTATTTTCCTAAAGTGCAGTTCCCACTATATCACTCCTTTACTCATTAAACTCCAGGAGCTCTCTGTTGCTTCCAAAATCAAATATAAAATGATCTCTTTGGCATTCAAAGCCCTTCATAAACTAACTTCCTCCTACTTTTCCAGTTTTGTACTTTCTTCCCCATCACATACTCTTCAATCCAGTGATAGAATGGATCAAGGAGACAGGAAATTGTGTATAGGGAACAAATAGAAAGAATGTCAGTCTGGCCAGAATATAGAGTATGTGAGAACTAAAAATAAAAAAAGTCTAGAAAGGTAGAAGCTACATTGTGAAGGTCAAGTGCCAAAGAGAATTTATATTTTATCCTAAACATAATAGGAAATTACCAAAGTGTATGAACAAAGGATATGCCTGTGATTTAGGAATAGCAGCTTGACAGGATCATTTGAGAGGTGAGAATCTAGATGGAAGCAGAACAAAACCAGGTGAGAGGTAACAAAAGCCTGAACTAGTGTGGTCATGTTGGTAGAGAGAAGAGGAGGATGTGAGAGATACTCTGCATGCAGATTACACAAAACTTGGCAGTTGATTGGCTATAGAGGAGTCAAGAATGATTCTTAGATTGTGACTGAATGATAGTACAGTCAAAACTATGATTTTTCTTAGAGCTTCATCAGTTTCAAAATAAAATCTTCTGGGGTGTGACCTTGTACAGTATATCTTTAAAGAAGAAAAAGGAATTTGGAGAAGCAAATTCCCAGTAAACAGAAGCAGAAAAACAAAACTGGAATCTTGTGGCATATATCTCCCTTATTTTGGGGGAGGGAAAAAAAGAAGGGGGATTTCTGTATCCTGGAACAATGGTACATGGCTTGCCACTCTGGGTTTTAGAGTTAAGTACACAAAAAACATATTTCCTTTTTCCATTTTCTAAGGCTATGTCTTTTGATGACAAGAACATTGATTTTGAAATCAGAGCATTTGTATATGAAGCTTCACTCTGGCATGTAATAGATGTTTGTCTTAGATGAATCACCTAAATTCTGATCTTTGGTATTATCATTGAAAAATAAGGGATAATAATAAATTCCTAGCTTACCTCACAGGAAAATTGTGAGAAAAGGTCATTAAGATAAAATATTTGGGTAAATCCTAAGGGACTTTATAAATGTGTGCTATCATTATTAATGCAGGTTCAAATGAACAGTGGTCATATTTCAGGAAAGAAAAGAAATAAAAGGTCCAAATTTCCCACAAAAAAATGGTAATCAAATGCTGGATGCATTTGCAAAAGTTTACAATTTAACTGTAACTCTCCAAAAAGGAAGAACAGTTCTATTGTATATTAAATACTTTGTGTATTGTTCTAGCTTAATCAAATGGAAAAAAATGCCATTCAGGAAACTATAATGCCAGAGAAACTGAGGCAAGACAGAGATTTATTTTTAATCTTTTAATGTGGAGAGTTTTAGGCTAGCTGACCAAATGGAACTCATGTTCAAAAATCATTCTGCCCCAAGGAACTGAGGCAGAGAATTTTTATAGATAAATAAGGTTTGCAAGCAGAATACATAACCTGAGTATATAATCTTCTAGGGGTAAAAAGGCAGATAAGGGGGGTTAGGATACTGGGTGGGTAGACAAGCCATAATTCCAGGAAAGGATCATAACTTAATCCTGACAGGATAAGGGCCAAGGTAAGAAGGTCTAGAGCAGGAGACAGGGAGGTAAGGGACAATACTCAAAGGGAGAGAAAATTGTCCTAGCAAGGATCTAGATAATGCACCTGGCATGTCAAGAATTTTCTTGACTCAATTCTCCCAGTGCTAATGGCAGTGGGGGGAAGGGTGGCCATAATAATTTTATTCAGGGCATAACAATTCAGGATATAACAAAACATCATATGTTTGCAAAAGAAATATGCCTGTCATGAAGTGAGAATGAATGAGAAAAGAAATACACTTAATACTGCATTGTCATCTACTTAAGGTTATAAATCAATAAGTATATCGAGTATCTACAGCATTCTGGGCATTATGGTAGGCAATGGGCTTAAAAAGGCAAAAATAGGATAGTTTCTATCCTCAAAGAGCTTATGTCCATAGAAGACTGCATCCAGATATCAATATATCCTATGCAAAGGCCTTATTCAAGGACATAGCTAAGAATCAGGAAGAAAAAGCATGGATAAGTTGCAATCTGTATTCTTGAAGGCAGCATTTATATTCATGAAACCTCTTAGGTCCATTAAAATGCAATACTACTTTTTGGAGTACTTTCCCAATCTATATTATAAGGATTAGATCTCCAGAATACCTACTATGTTGGATTGTAAAGAGTAGCCCATAGAGTCTGCATTACTAACTTGGAGCCATTTGGCTAATGGGCTGCAACCAATGCAACAGTGTCTTATTAAGTAGGCCAATGGACTCAATCCACTGTTAAGAAAGGCATTTTTCTCAAATGGTGTAATTAAGAATAATAATTAAAAGAACACAACATCCATAGAAAGAGCTCTCCAATTTGGGGTATAATGGTAATGTACACAGTCTTGTGTATAGAAAAGTGTTAGAATTCTTACAAGGTACTTATGTACTTATGTACTTAATTCACACCTTTAAAGGAGTTCGCTCATTGGCTCACACATTAGATTTCATACCTTTGGAGAGTATGTAAAAGGACAAGCCCACTCTCTGAAAGGAGATTCAGAGACAGGATTCAGTAGGGGAGATTTGCAAGTCTAAAGGAAAAGCCTGCTCATGGACTTCCAGGAGTTTCAAGGCCAAAAAAAGGACTTTGGGAGATTCACAACTAGGATTAACTTCCAGCAGATTCACAAAGCAGAAAACCCAAAATCCCACACTCTTGGAGGCAGAATCAGATTCATTCCCACTTCCACCTTTGTGCTGGATGGACACATTCAGACGAGCTCTTGGGAACCAAAGAGAGAGATAGGCTTTTATTAAAGCTAACTGGGCCCAGGAAAAGATTCAGGATTTTGAAGGACATAATAAAGGATCTGAATTTTAACTCCTGGATGTATTTTGGGATTATTGAACTAAACTGAAACTAAGGCTGTCTCCAGAAGCTCTCCAAAAATATGTTCCCAGAGAACGATAATAATTTAGAGAAGAAAAGAACATGATTAAACAGGTGACTCCTAATTTCTGGTGCTGTAGTCCCTGGAAATCCTTCCTTTCATTGTTAGATTCCAGATGTAGCTACCCTTGAGTAGAACACTTCTTCTCCATTGTGTTTCCAGCTCCTCACCAAAGCCACCTTTTTTCTTTGCTGATAAGTGATCTGCTCGTTGAAGCTGTTTTCTTCAAGTGACTAATATTCTTTTTCCATGTATTGCTATAGTGTGTTGGCTTGCTGAATTGTGATTTGAACTTTCTTGAGCTGCTGAGTAGTATGTCTATTGCTCTACTGCAAGACAGTATTACTGATTAGTGAAGGAAGGAAAGAGAAATTTTATATATATATATATTTTTTTTTTTTGGCTGAGGCAATTGGTGTTAAGTGACTTGCCCAAGTTCACACAGCTGGGAAGTGTTAAGTGTCTGAGTCCAGATTTGAACTCAGGTCATCCTGATTTCAGGACTGGTGCTCTATCCACTGTACCACCCAGCTGCTCCGAGAAATAATATTTTTTAAATAGAATTATAGTAAAGTATGTTATTCTGGCTTAACCAATCACCCTAAGGCATACATATTTAAATATTGTGTAATTAAATTTGTCTTTCATATAAAATTAACTGCTAAAATGAAATGAATAAAAAAACTCTAGTCCTCTCAGCCCTTAAATACCTCCATCTGATTATATCATTACATCACACTAAGTATATGCCAACACTATTGTTATTATATCCTTATATCAAACTAGAGTGATTATATCATTATATCACACTAAGTGTGAACTAGAGAACCATCATCTCATCAATCACACTGAGTAAACACTCTGCAAAGTATCTTTGCTTCAAATATTCCTTTCCCAGAGTTCCCCCATTATCTACAGCCCTCTACACTTGAGATTCAAACTTGTGAAAAAAATCTAGCTTAGCATCTTTATGTGGTGGATTTATTCCTGGAGTTAAGATTTTTATGTATACTTTATTGCCTGTTGGGAGAAGTCTGACACTTATTAGGATACTTAAAGCTCTTCTGATTTTGATTTTTGTTTTCTAGTATTCTCAGTGAATATGGACTTGGAATACTTTAAGCTCAATATGAACTAATAGAATGATTAATAAATCTGAACAATCTGTGATTCCATCAACACTGGCAACTCCTTGTACTAAATTCTATCACAACTCTTTTAATGTCACACATTAGTAAATAATTCATAGGGAATAGTCTGAGAAACAAGAAAATGATATGGTTAGTGAGGTTCATATGGCTGGGAAGTTCATATGGCTGTAGGATTTGGCCCCAGACCTTCTTGATTATAATTCAGCACACTATTCAATCTGCCATACTGCCACTTTTACCAATAGCATGAGATGGGAAAGAAGAGAATTTGCATTTACCAGTGGTTCTCAAACTTTTTTTTAAAAAGGAGGGCCAGTTCACTGTCCCTCAGACTATGGGAGGGCCTAACTGTAATAAAAACAAAAACTCACACTCTGTCTCCGCCCCTCAGCCCATTTGCCATAACCTGGAGGCTGCATCTGGCCCTCAGGCTGTAGTTTGAGAAACCCTGTAAGCTTTCAGTATGTACTAAGCTGGCAAATGGCCCAGTCATAGGAGGCCAGATCTGGAATCAGGAAAGATTCCTTTTTGTGAGTTCAAATTCAGCCTCAGCAATCCTGATAAACTTTAGATAGAAAAATGTCATCTGCACCTAGAGAGAGAACTAAGGAGAATCAATGTAAATCAACACATGCTATTTTCACTTTTTTTCCCCTTTTTCTTCAGTTTTTTTTTTTTTTCTCTCATGGTTTTCCCCTTTTGTCTGATTTTTCTCTCCCAACATGGTAAAATGTGTATTAAAAAAAATTAATGTACATCTATAACCACACAAAAAATTTTTTTAAAAAAATTCATCCTCAAACACATTATGTGACCTTGGGCAAATGACTTAATTCTTTTTGATTCAGTTTTGTAGTCTGTGAAATAAGCTAGAAAAGGAAATGACAAATCACTCTAGTTTCTTTGCCAAGAAAATCCCAGATAAGAGTCATAAAGTCAGACACAAAAACAACAGAATGACAAGAACAAAAATGTGCCAGAAATGTACTAAGCATTCGCAAATATCATATCATTTGATCCTCATAATACTGAGAGGTAAATGCTGTTAGTAACCCCATTTTATGGTTGAGGAAATATCAAGTGACTTGTCTGAAGCTAATTTTAAACTTGTCTGACTCTAGGCCCAGTGCTCTCTCTACTATGCCATTGAAACCAAAAAAAATTACTGTAAACTTAAATTGCATTAAGAAAAACATGGTGTTCAACATTTTGGTGGTAAAAAGGCCCTTGGTACTGTGTGGGATAGATCCCCTTTCCCATATTAACTAATCAGAGACATCTTCAGGTACAAAGAGAAATCATTATTTAGTCCCTGCAGGGAGGAGCCCAAGTAGGAGGCCCAGGAGGCATCTCAGCTCCCAAGTCTGACAATCGGGAAGCAGTAAAGGGAGTTAAATTGTAAAAGACCCAAGCCTTTTCATTGGATAGTCTAAAAGGAAGTAACCATCATTGACCAATGATCAATAATGTTGTTGTCTGCTTCCTGTGGATCACATCACTTCCTGTCACTGGCCTGTGGTCTTGGACTTCTAGGCCTAGAAATGATGTGATGTGACTTCCTGCAACCTGAACCCAAGACCTGATAGGGATCATGTGTTTAGGCCTAGTCTTACAGACTTCTTGAGAAAGCTTTATCTGTCTGTCTCACTCAGTACTATGTCCTTGTCTGATCACAAACACTGGCCTCTTTATTGTTTCTCAAATACAACACCATCTCCCAATTCTGTTCCCCACTCTAAGAACATTCTCCCTCTTCATTTCTACCTCTAAGCTTCCCTGACTTCCTGGGAGTCCTAGCTGAAATCCCACCTGATTCCCCTAAATTCTGGGGTCTTCCCTGTGTTAATTTATTAATTTCCAATTTATCCTGTATGTAGCTTCTTTATATATATCTGCATATTGTCTTCCCCATTAGACAGCGTGCTCCATATCCCTGAGGCTTAGCACAAGGCCTGGCACACAGCAGGTACTTAATAAATGTTTCTTGACTGAGTTCAGAGTGCCACATTTTAGGAAGAATTTAATTAGCTGGAAAAACTTCTGAGTAAGGAGTAGAGAGAATTACTCTGTGCTGTATGCCTCATCAAAAGCAAAACTGGTTCTCATGTCTCCTTTGAAAGACCCAGAAGGCAGAATGGACAGAGGTGGAATAAAAGCAAATTTGTGCTTTGTACACTTATAATTCAGGTTTCAAATTCAAGGTGTTGTAGGAGCTAGTGCTTAGGGATGACTCGGTGAATGGAGAATAATGATTCAGTGCTGTGTGCCTCAAAGGGCAGACTCTGACAGGGTGGGGCGAGC
The DNA here is from genome assembly GCF_048593235.1 of Sminthopsis crassicaudata. Lineage (NCBI taxonomy): Eukaryota > Metazoa > Chordata > Mammalia > Dasyuromorphia > Dasyuridae > Sminthopsis > Sminthopsis crassicaudata. Next base: position 517,394,199 of record NC_133617.1, read on the forward strand.
CTCTGGAGAGGGGATGACATAATCAGGGGGACGCACCTGGAGATGGGGAGAGGCATCTTAATAAGACAGTATCAGATATTCTAATAGCTTGGGATGGAGAGAGGCATTCTGATGTTCTATCAAGTATTCTCATAAAGAGGGAGGGGAGTTTTTGTAGAATTGAGAAATAGGGAAACTGAGGTAGGACTGGGTCAGGATAATTAGGGAAACTGAGTCAGTACCATAAAAGAGAATAACGCTACCATATCCTATGCATGACATTTTCTTTTTTTTTTTTTTTTTTTTTTTTTTTTTTTTTTTTAATTTTTTATTTTATTTTATAATTATAACATTTTTTGACAGTACATATGCATGGGTAATTTTTTACAACATTATCCCTTGCACGCACTTCTATTCAGATTTTTTCCCTTCCTCCCCCAACCCCCTCCCCCTGATGGCAAGCAGTCTTATATATGTTAAATATATTACAGTATAATTTAGATACAATATATGTGTGTAGAACCTAATTTTTTTTGTTGCACAGGAAGAATTGGATTCAGAAGGTAAAAATAACAGTTTACATTCATTTCCCAGTCCTTTTCTGGATGTAGCTGGTTCTGTCCATCATTAATCAATTGGAATTGGATTAGCTCTTCTCTATGTTGAAGAAATCCACTTCCATCAGCATACATCCTCGTACAGTATCATTGTTGAAGTGTATAATGATCTTCTGTTTCTGCTCGTTTCACTCAGCATCAGTTGATGTAAGTCTCTCCAAGCCTCTCTGTATTTCTCCTGTTGGTCATTTCTTATAGAACAGTAATATTCCATAACATTCATATACCATAGTTTACCCAACCATTCTCCAATTGATGGACATCCATTCATCTTCCAGCTTCTAGCCACTATGAAAAGGGCTGCCACAAACATTTTGGCACATACAGGACCCTTTCCCTTCTCTAGTAGTTCCTTGGGGTATAAGCCCAGTAGTAGTATGGCTGGGTCAAAGGGTATGCACATTTTGATAACTTTTTGGGCATAATTCCAGATTGCTCTCCAGAATGGTTGGATTCTTTCACAACTCCACCAACAATATGCATGACATTTTCAATACCTGCAAGGAGTTTTATAGAGTGCTTTACAAATATTATCTCATTTGATCATTAGAACAACCCTGGCTAGTAGCTATTATTATTATTCCCATTTTAGTGAAAAGGAAACTGAAGCAAATTAAGTAAGTTTTCTTTTTTCTTTTTTTTTCCTGAGGCTGGGGTTAAGTGACTTGTCCAAGGTCACACAGCTAGGAAGTGTTAAAAGTCTGAAACCAGTTCAAATGAACTCTGGTCCTCCTGAATTCAGGGCTGGTGCTCTATCCACTGCATCCAACATCACACAGATAATGTTTATTTGAAGCCACATTTTAACTTAAGTCTTCCTAACTCTAGTTATAGTGCTCTATGTATTGTACCACTTAACTGTTCCCAGAAATTCAACCTGACATTTAAAGCCCTTTATATGGGGACAGATTGGTGGTACAATGGATAGAGGACCAGCCTTGAAGTCAAGAGGATCCAACTTCAAATCCAGCCTTCCTAGCTGTGGACCTGGCAAATCACCTAAGTCTTACTGCCACCAAAAAAACAAAAACATAAAAAAAAAAAAAAAAAAAAAAAAAAAATTTTGGCCCTTTATAATCTGGTTAGGACAGCTGGCAGTAAGTATGAAATTTTAGGATATGGTTTTTGGCAAGATGGGAAAGAAAAGATGCTGTGGGGAATGAAATAACAAAGATTAATAATCATAAAATAAACCCAATTGAGATTATGTGCAATAAATTTGTAAGAATAAAGAGTGGGAGGGGGAAAAGGGGAAAAAGCTGAAAGGAGTTAGGGGCACTAGGTGGTGCAGTGGATAGAATGCCAGCCCAGGACTCAGGAGCACCTAAATTCAAAGCTGGCCTCAGATACCTAATACTTATTAGCTGTGTGACTCTGGGCAAGTCATTTATCCCCAATTGTCTTGCCATAAAAAAACCAAAACAAATAAGGAGCGGGGATGACCTTGGAGGATGTTGCAGTAGAAGAATAGATATCATAGAAATGAATATACTAGAGAAAGGTAAGCAATAACTGTTCCTGTTCTAATTGATCAGAAATCCATATTTGAGTGAAATATATTCACTTTAATAAAATTTTGGTCAAAAAAAGTAGTTCTATCATTAACATCTCATTAGGTTACTAGAATATTAAAAGATATCATTATGGTTCACTTCCTCCATCTCTTGCTTTTTTTTTTTTTTTTTTTTTTTTTTTGCCTTTTTGGCTTGTTCCTCTTCCTTGTCCCATCCTCTAAATGTGGATATAAGCCAACGATTGGTCTTTGGCACTCTGCTTTTCTCTCTAAGAAAGCTCATTTACTCTCACAATTTTATTTATTACCTCCATCTAGGTAGCTTATAAATCTCCATCTTCAAACCTGACCTCTATACATCCACATCTCCATGCACTGCCATTATTTTGAACTCGACCTGTCTAAAACCAAATCCATCATTTCTTTGCCCCCAAACTGGTTGCCCCTTTAGATTGGGTAACAAATCTATTTTATTCTGTCTTTGTCAGATCCTATCTGGAGTATTATGTGATGTTTTGAGCTACAATGTTTTAGACATTGACAAAATGCTGCATTCAAGATAAGGGTGTCCAGGATTCAAGAAGAATATAAGCCATGGAAATGAGAATTATTTGGAGCTATTTGAATGTTTAATCTGGAAAGGAGAAAGCTTTGACGTAATAGATATCTTTGAGTATTTGAAGGGCTTGTAAAGTGAAAGAGTGATTAGATTTGTGTTTGGCTTCAGAGGACAGAACTAATGCATATTTAAGTTCCATGTAAGAACAAACTTTATAATTGTTTAAAGTAGAATAAGTAAATGTACTGCCTCAAAAGGTGATGTGTTTCCTTTGATATACATTTTTAAAGTAAAGAATGGATGATCACTCATTAGGAATGGCAAAGATAGGATTCTTATTTTTATTCAAGAACAAATCAAATTAGATAGTCTCTGAAATTAACATCAAACTCTGACTTTCTGAGATTTTACGGTTTTATCATTTCTATTGGTGGCACGTTATTTTCTTTAGTCAACCATAGAAGAAACCATGGAGCAAATTTTGACTTGTTTCTTCTTGACTTTTGCACTGAATTAATCACCAAGTCTTGTCAATTCTCTGTTTGCCATATATTTTTTTTCCCTTGACTCTCCTTTTCCCATTGTTACCAATCTAATCTAGATTCTGTCATATTATATCTAATATATATCTTCTAATCACAATAATCTTCTTTCTCTGGGTCATTAAACTTTGGGGATATATTGGAAGTGAATAAGGATCACTTGACCTGGATCAGTAATTCTAATCTAAATTCTGGTCCTGTTTTCACCACTTCCTAGTAGTGTGACATGAAATTTTTTTCATCTTCTTACACTATGATTTTCTGTATAAATTGGAGAAGACACTATTTTCATTATCTGAATTCAATTCAATTGATCAATCTTATCTTGCAAAGTTATAGTGAGAAAAGGGTTTTGCAAACTGCCAAGCAAATATAACCTGGATGTCAGGTCCAAGCCTATCATGGCAGTTCTCATGGTAATTTGGTTCACCTAGATTTAAAAGCAGCAAGGAACTCATTTAGTTTTCTTGCTACCAAGATATTTAGTTGACTCATCTGCTGGCAAGTTTAGGCTCACAATGTCACTGAAAAATCATAACATTTACTAATAACAGAGCTGAAAAGTAAAGCAAAGAAAGTAATCACAGCTTGAATTCCCCAGAACAAGTCAGATCTCCATCCCCTTCAAAAAACATACTAAGACAAAAGGGGATATTTGGGTAATTACTCTGTAGTTGGAGTAGAGATGGGATCAACTTAGGTGGGGGGCTAGAAATTTTCATGAATGTAGTTGGTATCCATGTTCACATCACTGACTCTTTCACCAGGCAGCTAGTAATCTTTTGTAGATAGAAAAGCTTCCTTATTTTATCATGGAGGTCCTGAATTGTAGGTATGGTGGGCAGAGAAAAACTGAAGAATTGATAAAATTGATCCCTAGTGCAGGCAGGGAAAAGGCTTTGATTAGCTTTGTGGTTGGTCCCACCTTTTGTGGAGATCATCCAGTCAGACCTTCTTAGCCCACCCTCTAAGTACATTATTATTTTTTTCATTCTCAGTTTTCCCCTGCCTCTTTTAGCAGTCTCATATTTAGTACTTATCAATTATAAGCTTTTGGCCCACAGAATTCTGGGAAATGTTATCTTCTACTATTTTGGCTGTTCATTTGTTTAAATAGTATCTGACCCCATTTGAGGTTTTCTTAGTAGAGATACTGGAGTAGTTTGCCATTTCCTTCTCCATTTACAGATTTGACTTTTTTTTTTTAAACATTTTACATTTACATTTACAGAAGAGAAACTCTTCATTTACAGATGAAGTTAAGTGACATGTCCAGAGTCACACTTATAGTGTTTGAGTCCAAATTTGAACTCAGGTCTTTCTGATTCTAGGCCTGGGTTACTTTACTCATTGCACCAGCTAGTTGCCCTATATTACTGTTGCCATGTTCTAATTTTTAGATGCTTTATTGCCTTTACTTCCTCTGCCTTCTTCAATGGTAAGAGAAAAGGAAAAGGGTACCATGAGTTGAACTATTTAGCTATTAATTTAATCTAGATAAAAAAGGATCATTCCCCTAGTGATGTGAATTCTAAACTAGCTTATTCTGTTCCCTTGTCAGGAAATGCTTTAATCAATCATATTCTTACACACAAAAAAGACCAACTTTCCCACTGTCTTAGTAGCATTGTTAAGAGAGTCATGATGTAAACTCTTATCAACCATAATTGCATACAAAAGATTAGTTTTCCCAAACTATGTTGTTAGCATATTTAAGAAAATATCAACTGTCTCATTACACATCTAGATTCTTCCTTTATTGGCCCCTCTGAGCTATTAAAAGTTATTCTCCACAAAAGCCCATTGCTTAATTATCTATGATTCTATCTTGTCTTGTTATATTTGGTTAAGCCCATGAACTATTTCATGTAATAAATGGCAAATCTTTATAACCTGTGATACATGCCTATCATGATTGTTTCATGTTGCTAATTGAGCCATTATGATCTCCCAAATCTACTTCATAAATCTATTTCATAAACCATTTCATTGCCACTTCTTTTGCTGATATAGTCACAAAAGACCTAGAATATAATTACAAAGAATAAAGAAGTATAAGATGTAGTATTTTCCTACACCCCACAGTAATGTGTAAAGAAATTCCTTTGCAAACTTGAGAAGAATATAGGATGTTAGCCACTGGATGAAGGGAATTGACAGTACATAAGAAATATAGAAATTGACTAAATAAGTCATATTATATGAAAAAAGCAAGCCATTCAGCAATTTGAGTTTGAGTATGGGAGAGGATAGGAGATCCTTAAAAAGGAAAATAAGCCATACATCTGTGAAGGAGAGCTACCAAATACATAGAGACACTGAATCTAGTAGTGACTAGAAGTAGATATTCCAGAGACAGACACAAGCACAGAGCTTTGAGGAAAGGGATCTCTAGTAGGAGGAAGTAAAACTGGCTATGGAGAAGACCCTGTGGGCATATCTGGGCAACATTCCCAGCAGAGATGTAGAGCTGCAGGGAATGTGTATGAGGACTCTGTGAAGAGGGAAGGGATTTCTAGGTTTGTAATACCAGGAGTTGAGTTGCTTTTACAGACCATATGTATGTATACATGCATCTCTTTACCATAATACGTTAAATTTGATTATCCAACTAATTGTTGAGGGAAAAGGCACCCCAATAAGATTAAGGTCCTCTTCTCAGCGTCATGGATTTGGCAAAAGAATTCGCACATTCGGTCTCCAGCTTAAGGGGCAAAGATTTATATCATTGCTTGACAGGTAATTTCTAAGGAAAATTAGCTAAGGGTCAGAATCAAGAAGATAATTTTATGGGAAAGAGAAACAAAAATTAAATTGACATGCTAATATGATGGTTTAAAGGTATAATTGAGGAGTGGTAAGGAGTGGGGGGTACTTGCTATTAGTGAGTCCTATAATTTACAGATCAACAGATAAGACCGCCTTGTTTGTGGTACTCCCAAGGCTACCAAGTAGCAAGTCTCACACACCTCATCATTATGAATCTTTATATAGAGTTTTTATTTTCCAACGAGATCAAAACTTCTTTAACTGTGGATTGCAATCCCATATGGGGTTTCATAATTGAATGTGGGGGTTACAAAATGATTTATTATTATTATTATTTTTAGCAAATTTATTTATTTTTAATACACATTACTTTATGAAATGTTGGGAGAGAAAAATCAGTGCAAAAGGGAAAAACCATGGGAGAGAGAAAAAAAAAAAAACAGAAAAAAGAAGTGAACATAACATGTATTTATTTATATTCAGTCTCCTTAGTTATTTTTCTGGATGCAGATGGCATTTTCTGTCCAAAGTCTATTAGGCTGCTTTGGATCACTGAACCTATGAGAAAAAATCTTTCATGTTGATCATCTCACAGTCTTGCTGTGGTTGTGTACAATGTATTCCTGGTTCTGATGTAATAGGATGAACTGTGTCCCCCTAATCTTTGGAGGGGGGTGGACCTGGGTTGGAAAAACTATACCCTCTCCTGACCTTTGGGAGCAACCCCACCAACCTATTCCTAGGGGGAACTCCCATAATCTCCATCTACAATTCAATTGGAGATCTTGGCCTGGGGCATAATTACCACCGATTCATTATTGATTAGTTTTTCGATTCATTTGGAGATGCTCCTTAGCCCCAGGCCATAGAAACCTAAATATAATCAAGGTTGTGAAACTTAATCCTTCCCTAATTCCTAATCAGGAAGAGCCCACTGAGAGAATTTCTGGGTGTAATAAAGCCTTTTTTTGGGGGGAAAAATGAGCCCCCATTGCTGTTATGGTATCTCTTACCCCTCAATTCTGAATAACTTTATCAGTAAATGTTTGATTTTGTATAATTATTTTATATACCTATATTCCTAGAGTGGTGTAAAAATTTCTTGGGTGAAAAGGGGTCATAAATCAAGAAAGTTGAAGAAGCCTTGAAATAAAAAGTAAGTAATATAAAAGAAAACTTTTACATTTGTTTTTCTTTCAGTGCCTGGCATGGTACCTAGTATTGTGTGGGACTGGATCGGGAGCAAGATTCCCATCCCCTTCCCAATCCAATTAACTAATCAGAGACATCATCAGGTACAAAGAGAAAGCATTTATTTAAATCCCTGCAGGGAGAGGCTCAGAAACACCTGGGAGCCATCCCATGCTCCTGCCATGTGCTCCTGGCTTTAAAAGCAAATGACTTGAGCAACTCTCATTGGACAGACTAAAAGGATATAACCATCCTTGATCAATAATCACCAGTGCTGGCTGCCTCCCACGGGTCATATCACTTCCTGAAACTTCCTGTATCTCAGGTTCAAAGTTCATTTCTCCAAAAAGTAAATGACCTCCCCAAGGTCTCAGTTCTGGAAACAGGGAATATGTGATTCAATACTGAGAAATACTTCATCTAATCAGTCCCATTCAGTATGCTAGTATGTGTTCAATAAACGTACACTGACTAAAAGCCATTTCTTCTATGGGGCGGTTCCACAGTACCTACACAAAGAGAGGGCTGTCACTTTAAAAAGAGCTATGAGAAAAGTTGATAAAAGATAGCAATTGCTATCTCATGGCTTGTAGAAGAGCTATGTATGTAACAGAGTTCATAGCTTTTATTATACCATAATTATGCATATATGTAATTAAACTGCTATAATGATTGAGTTGCTCTCTTTAGATAGAAGGTGTGAATATATTTTCCCCCATTTCTGCTACAAAAGTAAATCAATAGTATGCTATCTTCAATGCTCCACTTTCTATTCAGGTCACTGAAATTCTAAAAGCAATTATAATACAGCTTATTATAAAACCTAGCAGTGAACAGAAAGCTTAGCATTGTTTGTCCTGCAAATTGGTAGGTAAAATAATTGCTTTAAACAATGAGATCTGAATTAAATTTCAAATTTTAAACATTGTTAGTCAATAAGCTTTAAAGTTTACAATACTTTTGTTTTTAGATAATAAGGCAATTGTTCTATTATATAGCACATTATAATTGTACCTTACCAAAACAAAGCAAGGGCTATTTGCATATCTTAGAGAACTGGATTATTGTACACTTAAGTCCTCATATTTAAATCAATCATCTACAGGATGTGTCAGCATTTAGGTATAAAATGAACCTAAAACCTATCTACTGTTTGTAGATAGAATAGTTATGGCAATCTTACTTTTAAATGAGAAAGTTCAGAAGTAGGGGCTGAGTAAGAGCTTGTGGCTAAAACAGCTCTCCATTACCTCAGAGCAGTAAGAAATGCAACATATGAAAGTAAGAATTAGAACAACTAAAAGAAAAGAAAAAGGAGATGTTCATAAGAAAAATCCTCATAGAAAAGTCAACAGAAGAAATTAGTAAGCTATAAAAAAGTCACCTATAAATTCTCTTTGCTAAGATGTACTTTTATTTATGTGAAGAGGTTATGGACAAAATGAAGAGGTAAAATAGAAACCCAAAGTGGCAAATATAAAATAGTGGAACTTAGAATGAATCAGGAGAATGGAAACATGCCATAAAGTAGGAGTATGCCATTAACTAGAAGGCTAAATTCATAGAGAAGTTTAGTGGACTAATCCCAAAAGGGGTTTGCAAGGGATGGAGATTACAAGCTTTGGGTTGTTTGGCTAACCTTAGAAGGGATTTAATACTCTATAAGAGTTAGCTACTGTAATGCAGGAGAAACAGAGCAAGATAGAGATTAGAGAGTATTCAATACAGAATTTATTAAAGGGAGAGATTTACTGGGACCAAATGGATCCATGGTTGGTCTCCAGTTAAATAAGACTATCATCTCTAAGAATCCAGCTCCAGTGTCAGACACACAAGATTCTTTTAAGGGGAACAAAAACAATGACATAATGGGGGAGGTACCTGGATGGGGATGACCTAATGGGGGAGGCACGGTGGATGACCTAATGGGAGGTACTGGAGGGGCTCCTTATATTCTAATGATGTCTGAAATAGATAAAGATCTTTATCCCATCAAACATTAAGAGGGAATGACTATAGCCTAAGGTCTAAGATATAAGACCTTTAACCTATCATTAAGAGGGTTAGGGTTATAATCTGAGGCCGAGTAACTGAATTGGACAATTAGGGAAACTGGCTCCTAACATTAAGAGAACTGTGTCACAACACTACAAACAAGGAGAAAGAAAATATGAGGCTACAAGGCTGAAACTCTTGAGTCAATGCACTGGGGTCCTACAATCGAGTACTTAAGGCTAATTACCGATTGGACTATACTCTATTATCATATGCTTGGAAAATGGCCCTTCTCACTACCCTGTGCTGGCCCAATCATTTGGTGTATACAGAGAATTGTAGGAGGGACTAGGAGGTGCAGTGACACTAGCCAGGGTCACTTTGGAGAGAGACAATGAGGTGAGATAGCAGAGAACCTATGGGTCCACTCTTCATTTCTACCACTAAAGACCAAGAATAAAGACTTTTACTTATCTGACTCTGGCTGATTCTAAGATATCCAGGGTGTTAGTGAGGTCTCCACACTATGGGAGTAAGGGAGAGCAGAGGAGAAAGTGTGAAAACATAAGACACCAGAAGGCAGAAGGTCATGGTGGTTAATTCCAAAAGGGATTCAGCAAAGATGCTAGAAGCCATGGGTCTTGCATCAGGTATTTGCTGGTTATGTGACTCTGAACATAAAAAAATAAACTTTTAAAAAAGTTTCTCTGGGCGTGTTTCCTTATTTATAAAAATGGGGATAATGATGGCACTCTGAAGATTATAAAGAGCATTACATTAAAATGCTATATAATTATTTACCATTGATCCCTATATATCTATTCCCTTAATTAGTCCCCACCTTAACTATTATACTATTCTCCTGGGACCCGCATGGGGGAATCCCTGACCTACTACAAGCCACTAGGACACTTATGGTCATATCCCAACTCAAAGGGAGGTAACAGTGACTTTGGCCCTCTTGCTCCCAACAAAAGTTGGAGGATCTGAGAGTTTATAGCACTGAAGCATATAATAGTTTCCAGAGGACAGATTGTACCTTCTCTGGCATATCTAACCAAATGGGGCAGTACATTCTTGTTGCATGCTCAGTCTGAGATCAGTGTGCCGTAAGTTACCCAAACTGTCATGAAACACAGGCCAAAAAGCCTTAAGCATATGAGTCAAGGGCTACCATGAAACTACAGTAGATGTGAAGGTCAGGAGTACAAAGACTTTATCACAGCAGCAGTAAACTCTAGAGAGTGGATCTACCAAGCTCCTTTCCCTTAGATACACTTCACTCCAGAAGCAATTTCCTTTGTCCTAGAGTCTGAAGAAAATTAATATAATGCTGTATCACATTGATCTGAAATTCATGCTTTTCCTGATTTGGTCAGATTTGATTTCGGTCTCAGCTCATCAGGCAGTTTCTGTAGGTTGTAATCTAGTAATGTGATCACTCCTGGCCCCTAAAGCATTGCTTAAATAATCTGCTTGGGCTGGGCCCCTCCCAAGTGGAAACTTAGCTTTTCTTTATCCCATAAACTGAGAGGAGACAAGTCTCTCGTATGAAAAGCATGAGATTTTTCTTCATCAAAATTAAGATGACTTGACCTACAAGAGGGACAACAAACTAGGGGAAAGAACAGAAACAATTTTTGTTTTCCTAGCCAAGATTGCTAGAAGCAACTGGATCTCAAAAAGCAACTAGCATTCCTTAAGTGTCTGAGCTAAGTATGAATGCCAGCCTACTTTCCCTAGATGCAGACTGATCTTGTCATTTTAGGATTTAGTGCAGGTCTCTCTCTTTTCCCCACCCAAAGCACTGGAGAATAATAGGGAGGAGCCAAGAATTCCTAACTCACCTCCTCATTAAAATGTCTATCATTTAATTGTATAAATATGTATGCATATATTGGATTTAACATATTTCTACCAAGTTAACATTTATTGGATTACTTGCCATTTAGGGGAGGAGATGGAGAAAGGGGAGGGAAAATTGAAATACAAGGTTTTGCAAGGGCTAATGTTGAAAAATTATTCATACATATGCTTTGAAAATAAAAAGCTTTAGTAAAAAAGAGACTTCTGTCAATTGGGTTGCTTTGCCTTTATATCAGAAAGAGTACTATCACTCCAAACAGAAGAAAGCACACTCCTAAATTTAAAAGTCAATCTCCACTTAGGGTCTTGGGTCATCAGCATTAGGCCACTGGTTTAATTTCTTTGTTGCTGCTAGCCTAATTAATAAATTGATCATACTGGACATGGCTCTCTTCAACAATGAGATGATTCAAACCAGTTCCAATTGTTCAGTGATGAAGAGAACCATCTTCACCCAGGGAGAGAACTATGGGAAATGAGTGTGGTTCACAAGGTATCATTTTCACTCTTTTTGTTGTTTGCTTGCATTTTTATTTTGCTTCACTTTTCCCCATATGTGGCAAGATAATTGTATAAATATGTATGCATATATTGGATTTAATATATTTCTACCATGTTTAACATATATTGGACTACTTGTCATCTAGGAGAGGGGATCGGGAAAGGGAGAGGAAATTGGAACACAGGTTTTTGCAAGGGCTAATGGGGAAGAATTGTCCATGCATATGTTTTGAAAAATAGAAACCTTTAATTAAAAAAAATAAATTGATCATACTCAAGTCTCTGGTTTGCCTGTTGAGGTGCCAGCATGACCCATTTTAATAACAGTAAATGTGTTACTGTTACTAAAATGATATTTTGCACTGGAGAAAACTGCATCTCAGCCTCATTTTTACTCCTTACAATTCTCTGTCTCTGAGGAAAAATGTCCATGAGGCAATCTGTCTTGAGTTTTGAGATCTTCTATGGAGGTTTCTCCCTCTCTCTCAACAAAAGTATTTTTCTTAAAAAGTTAGATTTTGAGGACACCTTTTGGGCTTGCTTGGAGAATCAAGTTCCTTAATTATAACTATGAATGAATTCACTTTTGAAGTGGAAGATAAACAACATCTAACCATGTATGAGCAGTTATTTTTTTTATTATTATATCATTCTCATTTTTTTTAAATTAAGGCATTTTATTTTCAAAACATATGCATGGATAATTTTTCTTTTTCTTTTTTATTTATTTATTTATAATATTATCCCTTGTATTCATTTTTCCAAATTATCCCACCCTCCTTTCATTCCCTCCCCCCCATGACAGGTAATCCCATACATTTTACATGTGTTACAATATAACCTAGATACAATATATGTGTGTAAATACCATTTTTGGTTGCACATTAAGTATTAGCTTCTGAAGGTATAAGTAACCTGGGTAGATAGACAGTAGTGCTAACAATTTACATTCACTTCCCAGTGTTCCTTCTCTGGGTGTAGTTATTTCTGTCCATCATTGATCAATTGGAAGTGAGTTGGATCTTCTTTATGTTGAAGATTTCCACTCCCATCACAATACATCCTCATACAGTATTGTTGTTGAAGTGTACAGCGATCTTCTGGTTCTGCTCATTTCACTCAGCATCAGTTGATGTAAGTCTCTCCAAGCCTCTCTGTATTCCTCCTGCTGGTCATTTCTTACAGAGCAATAATATTCCATAACCTTCATATACCATAATTTACCCAACCATTCTCCAATTGATGGACATCCATTCATCTTCCAGTTTCTAGCTACAACAAAAAGAGCTGCCACAAACTTTTTGACACATACAGGTCCCTTTCCGCTCTTTAGTATTTCCTTGGGATATAATCCCAATAGCAGCAATGCTGGGTCAAAGGGTATGCACAGCCCGATAACTTTTTGGGCATAGCTGCATGGATAATTTTTCAACACTGATGCTTACAAAACCTTGTGTTCCAAAATTTCCCCCCACTCCCTCTGCTAGATCTCATTTTTTTTAAATAAGAATTCAGAAATGCTCTAAGTTACTAACCTAGTATCATTTTTTCATATGCACATACACATAAGCATGTATGGAGACATATATACACATATATGTTTATATGTATATATGTTTATATACATGTGTGCATATAAAATTTCACTATATAATAAAAACAATGCCATGTATGATTCTTTTATTATGTGCATAATAAAACATATTTTTGTTGTTTTTTAGTCATTTTTCAGTCTTGTCTGACTGTATGACTCCATTTGGGGTTTTCTTGACAAAAATATTTAAATGGTTTGGTATTTCCTTCTCTAGCTTATTTTATAGATGGGGAAACTGAGGCAAACAGATTTATGTTACTTGGACAGGTAAGATGGGAATGGAATTGAAAAACTAGAAATCTCATCCCTCTATTGAGACAAGCAGCTGCAATGCCATGAACTCAAGGAAAACTATGAGGGGCAGGTAAAGGATAGAGAAAGTAGGTCATTGCCTCAGTGGTTGCTGTTTTGTGGACTACTGTTCAGGTAAATAAAATTATGCTTTTAAAAAGCAGAAATAGAGCATTGGAATCTAGTACATATTCTGTTGACTGGCTGAAAACACCTGGGAATAAAGCTAATAGCAGGCAGGAGGGCAGAGATGATATATACTTTATCTTGTACTTATATGGTTTTAATGACCTCTATATTTGGAAAGTTTTTCCATCTCAAGTTGTTGGGACACTATGAGCATTTGTCATAATGGCATTTATTTTAAAAATTATTGTGAAATTCTTATGGATCAATGCTATATCTGGGTTTTTGTAGAAAATAGTCTATCTAAAATGATAATACCAATATAGTTTGTCTACTGAATTTTGGGGGATCAGCATTTATTGGGGATTTATTGTCTGAATTTCTGGTATATATCGATTCTAGTGATTATGTTCTATCCAGTAGATACTAAATTTTTGCAACCTTTGTAATGCCAGAGAAATTGAGGCAAGATAGAGATCAGAGAGTTTTTAATATTTTGAATTTCTGAGAGGGAGAGATTGTCTGGGACCAAAGGATCTATTTTGGTCCCAAGGCTTATGTCTTAAAGCATTCAGCATCAGCCTTAAATGTGAGAGTCCAATGATTTTTATATGGCTCCAGAAAGCAGAGTAGACAAAAGCAAGGGGAGGAATTCAAACACTGGTGAATCCAGGAATTTCCAAGCAGGAACCATCAACTGGGTTGGGGGTAGGACTCTAAATTCTGATAACTTGGTAATGAATGGGGTAGGTATCCACTAGAGACAGAAAGTCTGGAACTTGGAAATATGTAAGCATATCTCTAACTAATTTATCTGCCTATGGAATGCTAATGATCAGGACTTCCACCCCTAATTATCTCAGTCCTAATGGTTAGTAAGGGGGGGGTTGCAATCAGGAAGATTGAGGCAGAACAATTTAAGTAAACTGAGGCAGGACAATAAAAGGAAACTGGCACAACACCTTCAGTAATTATTACATGTTATTTATTCTAAGAAAATTTTTCATTTTTATTATTAAAAAAAAATTGAAACATTGCTCTTTTAAAAAATACACCTGCACAACCATATTAATCATATATCCACATTAATCATATTGTGAAAGAAGAATCAGAATCATGGAAATATGTTTAAAAGAATTGTACATCCAAAATCTTTATCAGCTTGTTTGCTGTTTTAAGAGGGATAAAGAAATGGAGAGAGGGAAAAAATTTTGGAACGCAAAATCTTATAAAAGTGAATGTTGAAAATAATCTTTACATGTAATTAGAAAAAAATATTAAGTACAAAAATATATACTTGCCTATATTTCAAACACATTACTTAATTTTCAAACATTTACATCTTTGTTGTCATAAGAAACATGTGCAAAAATGAAAATAAAATGAAATAATTCATAGCAAAACTGTCAGTTGAGTATGTTTTTGTTGTGACTATTTATACATTAATAGTTTGAGTTGAACAATTAACATTTTATTATCCAGTCCTCCTAACATTCAAGCAGAAGGTTCTACCAGATGACCGAACAGGTGGTCTGCCATCTGTGACCACTGGACAGTTTTCTGTGCGTGAAGTGAACTGAACAGAAGTGTGTGAGCTAATGAGCTACTACAAAAAGAATGCCTTATCAAGATTTTTGATGTTTCATAGTGACATTTAGAATACATTAATAACAAAGAAATATTATCTGTTTTATTCAACTGATAGGTCATTTCTTAATAATTTCATAATTTTCTTTTGAAGACTGACTTTCCACCACTCAGGATAAAGTTTTGAACAGAGAAATATGTTTCTCTAACTCATACATCAATAATGAGAGATTTATCTGTAAAATTCACTTTTTGAACTCCTACAAGTTGCAAAATGGAGTTTATAGGTTTGTGATCTAGTCTATTCTTATCAAGGTGTATAAAATGGATGTTGTTACCTGGAACAGAAGAATAAAAACTGAGTTAATAACATAGAGTATATTTGCTAGTTTTTCTTATTAATATTTATTAATAGTAGAATGAAGGGAGCTTTTAAATTTTTAATTAACTGCTCTACAGAGACAAATGAATCACCTGGATTATAGAATATTCTCCATATCTTGCTCTAATAAATTTTAATTACAGCAACAAAGCATGCAAAGAAATATCATGAAGTGAGAGTGAAATATGACCCGTTAAAAGGTCCCAGGGGAAAGATTCTTGAGTTATAACCTTCTGTTAGGTTTTATTCTTTATTATCCAAATCAAGTCAAATGCCTAGTCAGACTAAATGGTAGAATATAGGGATGAGATACAAATGTTGAGAGGGTATAAATCATCCTTGTTTCTAAAATAGTTGAGTAAATAATTCATTTTTAGAATTCCACTCCCAAACCCTGATTAAATGGAATATTTACATTGCAATCATAGCATCAAAGATTTTTTAAGGTAAAGAGATGAAAACACCCCTATGTCTTCATAAAATTGTTCTGCACAAACCTAAATGCACAGCTTTTATTTAGCATTTAAACCCCTTCATAATCAGCCTCCATCATACTTTTCTGTGCTGATTACACACTCATGGTAGTCTAAGCTTTAGTCAATCATAATACTTGCTATAGTTCCCCCTACATATTAATTCCTACCTCAGTGGCTTTGCATGGATTATCCTCCATTTTAGAATACTCTCCTTTAGAATCTCTTCCTCTGAACTCCTTTGCTCCCTTTTATGTCTCATTAAGGGTTACCTTCTTCAAGAAACCTTTTCTGATTCCTTGGGGACAATTAACTTTCTCCCTTATTCAGTATATCACTGCATTCAATATTACTTACCTGTAAAGAATGTAAGCTCTTTGAGGGCAAGTATTATCTCAGTTACTTGTATTCTAAGAACCTAGCACAGTACCTCATGGATTTTTAATAAATGCCTGCTGACATAATTAAAATTTATATTCTATGGTCCATTCCCATTAAACTAAACTGGCAATCACCATTATATAGGAATCATAAAAGGCAAAATTTGAATTTATATCAGATTGTTTTACATAACTTTATCCCATTATAATCACTCCTTTTAAACTACTTTTAAAAGATAAGTGAAATGCTATATTAATCATATTGTATGGAATTAACTGAGTGAAGATACTCTTAGGGGAATATAGCCTTGAACTATACCTTAATTGTGACTTGAGACTTCATAATAACAAATAGAACTATAGCTTAAAGTAATTGCAGGAGTAGGTCCCCTCCAGTTTCCTACCACTTCTTAATTAGCATTTAAATACTTCTTTTTAAATTGATGATGGCTTTGAATTCTCTTGTCTGAGGATATCAGCTTGTCTAGCAGTTATCCAGGGAAATTTAAATTGAGTTTATTATTGACTTGTATTCTTTTTGTTTCAGGGATAGATTTTTGGCTTTAGGGTGTAATCTTGGATTCCCCCAAACAAAGGGAGAAAAGGTCAAGGTGGGGAGAGGGGTTCTGTTCTATTTAATCTAGTATTTTGCAGTTTATACTTTGTGCTTCTTTTACTGACAAACATCTAGTCAGATGGGAGATGCCCTTTCTCTCATATCCTAATAAGCCCCTTTTTGCTTTTTCTTATTCTGAGAGTCTCTGATTCTTTTTGTGGTCAATATTGTCTCATACAATGTTGTAGAAGTGTATGAATAATCACATGAAGTTAACTCTCTCTCCAAAGGGCTTTTGTTGATTGTTAGGTTATTTATTAATATTTCTCTGAATTAGTACGAAAAGTACGGGAAGGTGCCATAGTGGATAGAGCTCACACACACAAAATAACTTTTCATACTGCAGTGAGAAGACTGCTAGATTTTAAGTCAGGGGAGTTGGGTTCAAATTCCAGCTTTGCATGATACTACTTGAATAAATTATTTAACTAACTGCTCTGAGCCTCAGTTTCCACATCTGTTGAAGAGGTTAAATTAGATGATCTGTGTTGTGCCACAGTTGCCTTTTAATGTCCTGACCCAGTTTCCCTAGTTGTCCTACTCAAGTTACTCTGCCTCAGGTTATAACCATTCCCTCTTAATTTTTTGATAGGATAAAGGTCTTATATTTTAGACAGCATTAGAATATCAGGAGCCTCTCCAGTACCTCCCTCCATCACGTCATCCTAGGTGCCTTCTCCATTAGGTCATCTCCATCCAGGTGCCTCCCCCCATTAGGTCATCCCCATCTCAGGTAACTCCCCCATTATGTCATCATTCTTTTTACTCTATAAAAGAATCTTGTATCCCACATTCCCTACTAGATTCTTGGAGATGATAATCTCATTCACCCCTGGAACCAAACCATGGATCCATTTGGTCCCAGTAAATCTCTCCCTTTCAAATTAAATATTAAATTGTTCTCTATTCTCTATCCTGCCTCAGTTTCTCCGGCATTACATCTGTAAATTTCTACCTGTAAATCAATGGCACCTCTCCATTTTCTATCAGCAGCTCTGTTTGCTTTTGACTCCATGGAACATTTTGTGTCATTCTGGATAAATTGATAAGCTGAAATCTCACCACCATGCTAATTCACTCAGTTTTTGTTACTCGATATCTTCATAACTTTCTCAGTTGCCTCTCCCTTCTGATTTAAAGACTGAAGAATATAGCAATAATCTCTTCCCAAAGTTTTCCTTTAAACAGGGCTGAGAAGTTTCAGAATTTTTCCAGGTCAGCAACTCTGCTTGATATTCCCTAGTGCCCACTCCCCCTTTTAAACTTTTGTGTACTGACTTCCCCTCTTGCCCACTTAGATTGTAAATTTAATAACAGGAACTATTTTTTTTTTTTATTTATATCTCCAATGCCTGGCACACAGTAGTTGAATAATGTTTATGGGATTTAATTATGATCCTATGAACTCTGGAACTGAACATCTTGTAAAATATCTGCAAATCACTAAAATATAATTACTTTAGATTATATCTTTTGCTCATACTTTCAATCTCAGTGATGTGACATGACATTATTTGCTTTGTTAATATTGAGGGTTTTATATTAAATTAGTCTTAGAAAGAAAAGTCATGAACACATTTGAAAAAGTAAAATATTGGATGAAAAGATCGAAGTCCCTAGATTAGCCAATCAGTCAATCAATTATTATGTTGGTACAAAATAGCAAAGCAAGAAATATCCAAGCATTTGCTATATTGAAGAGAAGAAACAATGCTTAATTTGAGAATGCCTATGGATTTTAATAATGGTAAAGAACTCACAGAAAGTAGGCAACTAATTAGTGAAGCTACTTGGTTTTAAAACTGAGACTTACCAGGACCTAAAATGAGTGTTCCACCTTGCTGAGCTGGATCTCCTTGAAAATCAAAAATGGGGCCAGTCACGGCTCTCCACAGGCTTTGAATGCTTCCTGAGAGTAGGCTGGATTTCACATGTGGACTCCGCACTAAAATGTTTAGCATTTATCTCTCAATATTAATAATTCATATTTTGTAAGGTTTAGGGTCAAAAAAATCATTAGTCTCTCTGTGGGAAATACACTGCTGTTGGAACAGTGAGCTCGTCTAATCATTCTGGAATTAATTTAGAATTATGCAAGAAATGTAATTGGGGTAGTTAGGTGAAGCAGTAGATAGAATGATAGGTCTGGAGTCAGGAATATTCATCTTCCTCAGTTCAAGAATCTGACCTCGGATAGATAGCTGTCTGACCTTGGCCAGGTCACTCAACCCTGTTTGCCCTCAGTTTCTCCATTTGCAAAAAATAAGCTGGAGAAGAAAATGGCAAACTATTTCAGTATTTTCATCATGAAAATCCTAAATTGGGTCATGAAGAATTGAATATGATTGAAACACCTGAACAACCACAAAGAAATGCAATTACTCTGTTCCTACTTTTTGATCTAGCATTGTTAATATTGAATGTATATCTGAATAAAATATACAGCAGATACTAATGTCCAGTGTATGCCAAAATACTAGTAGAACCAATTTTTATGATGGTGAAGGAAGCAAAACAGTTTGGCTGCTATCAATTGGGGAATGGATTGTTGTGCCACAGTTTCCTTTGATTATTCTACCTCAGTGTCCCTAATTGTTCTACCTCAATTTCCCTGAATTGTCCTGCCTGGTTGCAACATTGCCCCTCCTAATCATCATGATCCAGATAAGGAGAAAGACCTTCAGTCTTAGATTTCAGGACCTCAGACCTTCCCTACTTATCAGAATGTCAGGTGCCCCCCCACCCCCTTAGAACCTGATTGATCATCCATTCCCGCCCTTAGTGCTCTGACTCTGCCCCTGCCTCAGTCTACACCCTGGTATTTTGGAGCCACGTGCATATATACTTCACACGTTAGCTGCTGGATGCTGGATAGTCTCATTCAGTCCTGGGATCAAATCATGGAACCATTGTCCCAGCACAATATCTCCCTTTCAAATAAAATGTTAAAAACTCTCTAATCTCGATGTTACCTCACTTTCTCCAGAATTACAAGATAAATACATTTAAATTAAATATAAAAAGAATTTTTAAAAAATAGCCATTCATGATATCTTCCTCATAAATATGCCAATTTAACCTTACTAGTCTTGCATTCCATTTCCCTCTTATGATTTTTAGCTATAAGGAGGTAATTATAAATTTAATTTATTTTCTTCTCTTCTGTCTGTTGGCCATTTTTTTTTTTCTTCTCTTAATTTGCTCCATTTCTAACCTCACTCTACCACTAAGTGCCTTCTATATATATTTCCTAAGTATTACTTTTTGTAATGGAATGATGGGATAAAACTTCTCTCATTTTCTAAATTTTCTCTCTTCATCCTTCTGGTATTCTTTCTTAACTTTTCCATGTATGCTATTAGCTTTTAGTTAAGTTCACAATGGGATCACAGAATATCAGAACTGGAAGAGACATTCAAAATCATTTAATTCAAC
The DNA here is from genome assembly GCF_048593235.1 of Sminthopsis crassicaudata. Taxonomy (NCBI): domain Eukaryota; kingdom Metazoa; phylum Chordata; class Mammalia; order Dasyuromorphia; family Dasyuridae; genus Sminthopsis; species Sminthopsis crassicaudata. The sequence continues at coordinate 517,414,615 of NC_133617.1, forward strand.
TATCTTTTCTATGCAGCTGAAGATAATTGAGGCCCAATAGTGAAGAAAATTGTCCAATATCATACAACCACCATGACAGAAGTGAAATTTACACTATCCCACTAGTCTATATATCTGATCACTAAGCCTTTTTTTTTCTTTTTTTAAAGAAATAAGTCTGTTTCTTATAAGTCTTTTCCTTGATCGCCCTTACTTTTTCCCTTTTTTGTCTTTAACTTGTAATGTTGGAGAAACTGAGGCAAGATAGAGATTAGAGAGTTTTTAATAATTTATTTGAAAGGGAGAGATTGTGCTGGGGGCATGCTCCCCCCCAGGGCTGATGTCCAAAGCATCCAGAAGCTAATGGGTGCTTTCCATGAAGTATACACACACACACACACACACACACACACACACACACACACACACACACACGGCTCAGCTACAGGGGTAAACTGAGGCAGGGGCGGAGTCAGAGCATTGAGAGTAAGAATGGATGATCAATCAGGTTCTAACAGAGTGAGGGGAGGCACCAGACATTCTGATAAATTAGAATCAAGAAGAACAATGACAGAATGGGGGGGTAGAACCATAAATTCTTGATGACTTAGGAAGAGTTAGGAGCCAGGAAGTCTGAACTCCCCCTTATGTTAAGTTTACACATTGACAATTTATAACCTTAGAGTAAGTAGCCCTGAGATATATCAATTTTAATGAACCAGAGAGGAGTTTGCAACTAAAGGGACTAAGGCAGAACAATTCAGGGAACTGTGGCACAATGTACTGACTAGGGTTTTGTGAAAATAGCCCTGCAAAGATTATCATACTCAATTATCATACTCAATCAAGACTCAATTTTACTTTTACATTTGTCAGTCATGTGAATGAATCCAAAAGTCTGAAATAGTTTTAAAAAGAAGGTCATTAAGTTATTTGGTTCTGAGAGAGCCAGAAAGAGGCTTCCTCCTTGAATCTTAGATTACCTTATAGAATGATTCCAGACAAGGATATAAAGGACATTTGCCTTATTAATCTCTAATAGGCAGAAGGGAGTCTTCAGAAGAACAATCTGAGATATATATATCAGCTGGTAAGGCTATCTAATTTTGGGAGTCTAAAACACAAGCTTTGGATGGACTCAAAACAGGACCTGAGTAAATTCTGAACAAGCACTGGGTGGGATCTAAATTTTCCTTCACAGCTGTCCAGCCTCCCTAGAATGTTAGGATTAGCCTGACCTTGACACACTAATCTTTTAATTAGACAATTTTCTAGCCATATAAAGCTTGGATTGGATAATATTAATAAATGATAAATAAATAACAAACATTTTCTCCATTTTTTTCACATAATTTTTTCACAGACAAAACTTTTCTCATAGAACAAAATTGACATGTACTTCTCATTACTCTACCTCCATGCATTCACCCTAGAATAAATTTTATTGTTTTAGAGATGTGGTACAACTTGGATACTTTCCCAAGGACTCTGCACATTCTTCTATGACAGTATGTCTTTGTACCTTGTCTACCAATTATTTTTACTGTAGAAATACTCTTCTCAAGGCTTGTTGTCTAAAATGATTCTCAACTGATAATCTGGGGGTGAAGCACATTAGTGGAAGCTTAAAACATTATATGTGGTATAATGGATAATCCTGGAGTCAGGAGGACCTGAGTTTAAATCCACCTTCAGACACTAAATACTTCCTAGCTGTGTGATCCTGGGCAAGTCATTAACTCCCATTGCCTCATAAAATTTAAAAAAAAAAAAAAAAAAAAAAAAAAGATTTTAAAAATAAACAAACAAACAAACAAAAAACCCAAAACACATATCCTGGCCAGCCAAGAGATTTGGACTTTGTGAGTGATAAAAGAGTGAAGTCTGAGGTGAAAGTGAAATGTCTTTTCAGCAATACTATAAAATTGTCATTAACTTACAAGGGGAAATAGAATGAACAGCATTTGAAATGTGTCATATTATTGGTATTTCTTCTTGTGTGTTGGTTGAATCCTTTGTATCTTAAATATTTTCTGTGACAAAGAATATAAACAGTTGCCTTTAGACTCCATCTCTGTGTTGTACATTAACTGACTTTTCTAGAAGATACTCTATTACCCCAATTTTGGATAGATCCTGGAACTGGGCTAAATTTAAGCACTGTTTTAAAAATTTCCTGTAAGTTCTACCCTAGGATGAAGACATCGTCAGACACACACAAAAAACCTGACTTTCCTCCCAGATGAATGGGCCGGTGTTAAACATAAACCTAGAACTCCTTATGAAAAGGGGCACCCTGGACCATGGAGTATATTATTATTTTTCAAACTTTACATATTTGCTGTAGGAATCATTCTTAATTTAGCCATAAATTAAGCCAAACTAAACAGTTCCTATCTTATTCATCTGTAAAATGAAAGAATTGCATTAGAGGGCCTCTGAGGTCCCTTTCATTTCTGTATATGATCCTATTATCCTAATTACACAGAACTCTATGACTGTAGATGAGTGTTAAAATTTTCAAAGAGTACGGAATGATGCTCTAAAAATGTCACAGTCATGATTCAAATGATACTTCTCCGTTCACACCTGCCTCTTTTCTGTCTCCCAACCCCCCAAATAGGATAACTACTATTTTAGGGTTCTAATAGCCTAAATAAAGACTATCTTAAAATAAGAAATTATTATCCTTCATAAAATAACAATTTCAAAAGCCTCTGAATAGAGGAAATAATAAAGAAGTTCCACAAAATATTTCATGCAAAATATATAATACATAAAATATCTGGGAGTGTGTTAAGACACACTCAAGACATGTAACTACAATTATAAAATACTGTAAAAAATTAAGAAATGACTTAAATAATTGGAAGAATTGCTTCCAATTATTTGGAATTGCTTATTATGGGATCACACCAATATAATAAAAGTAACTATATTATTTAACTTAATTTACTGATTTTAATACCAGATTAGTCAAACTAGCAAGGGATTTTATGCTGCTAAATGAAATAACAAATTTAATCTAGATCAACAAAAGTTCTAGCTCCTCTAGGCAAATAACGGAGAAAATGTGATTTTATATGATACAGAAACAATAATTACATCTAGTTTGTTATTAGTTAATAGAAAAGCAAATCAGTGAAAGAGACTAGATGAGGTTTGTGAGTGAACCAAACTAGCCAGTATTCAATAATTTTGAGAACAAGAAATACTGGGGTAATAACTTTTTTTTTTTTTTTTTCTCCCTGAGGATGGAGTTAAGTGACTTGCCCAGGGTCACACACCTAGGAAGTGTTAAGTGTCTGAGCCCAGATTTGAACTTGGGTCCTCCTGAATTCAGGGCTGGTGCTCTATCCACTGAGCCACCTAGCTGCCCCCGTAATAACTTTCTATTGACAAGAACTGATGGGGGAAATTGAAATGAAATTTGGCAGAAATGATCTTTAGACTTAAAAAAACCATTTTATTTTATACCAATTTATGCTAAAAAATAGAGATATGACCTGAATATAAAAGATAAATACCATTAAACAAATTAAAAGATAATAAAACTTTTAGGTATTTCCAAGTATAGCTAACGGGTGAGTTCTGACCTAAATAAAGGCAATTACATGCACAAAAAATATGAATTTGACAAAAGGAAAAAAATCTAAAATTGGCAATTTAGATTAGGAAAGTTTTGAATGAACACAATTCAACTAAGATAAGATGGGATGTAGTCAAATGGGAAAAATCCTTCAATCATGTACCTCTAATACGAATCATAAGATACTGGATTGAAGCTAAAAGGGACCTTTGAAGCCAAATGCTTCCTTCCTCCATTTTACAAATGAGGACATTGAGACTTAAGGACATGAAATGAGTTACCCAGCATCACAAAGAGAAATTGAAGCAGGATGTTAATTCAAGCCTTCTGGATTTTAAGGTTTCTCTACAGTGTGTTTCTGCTACATCCATGATATATATATATATATATATATATATATATAAGGAACTTAACCAAAAATGGAAGAACAAGAGCTGTTTTCCTATGGAAAAGTGGTTAAATGATATGAAAAACCACTTCTCAAAGTTTTGGAGGGGCATGACCAATCTAGGCAATGTTTTGCTTGACTTTGTATATTTATCACAAGGATTTTGTTTTTGTTCTTGTTTTTTTAGTGGAGATATGGTGAAAGGAAGAGAAAAATAGATTTTTTGTTCATTGAAAAGAAGTTGAATTAAACTGAACAAATAAAAAAATTGCAACCTATTGAAAACATGAAAGATTTCTCTAATTCACTAATAGTAAGAGGAATGAAAATCAAAACAGTTTTGAGGTTTCACCTTGCACATGCAAATTAGCAATGACAAAAGATAGGATAATTTATATTGAAGATTTGGGACAGTTAAGTGGTTAGAGTAGTGCCTGGGGTCAGGAAGTCCTGAATTCAAATTTGACCTTAGCTATATGATCTAGGCAAATCATTTAACTTCAGTTTCCTTATGTGTAAAATGAGAGTAATAATAATACATACCTCTCAGGATTAGTAGATTCCAATGAGATAATAAAGTGCAGAGGACAGTGTACCTGGCACATATGTTGTTGTTGTTGTTGAGTCATGTCCAATTCTTTGTGATTTCATTTAGGGTTTTCTTGGCAAAGATATTGGAATTATTTGCCATTTCCTTCTCTAGTTCATTTTACAGTTGAGAAACTAAGGCAAACAGGATTAAATGACTTGCCTATGGTTATAGAGCTAGAAAATGTCTGAGGCTAGATCTGAACTTAGGAAAATTCCATCTTTAAATATTTATCCCAAAGACATCAAAGAGAGAAAATATGGTCATACTGAATACCAAAATATTAACAACAGCACTTTTTATTATATCAAAGAAGTTGGAATAAAGTAGTAGCCCAGTGAACTAGGATATAGCTAAATAAGTCATGTCACATGAATATAATGTAATATCATTACAATGTAAGCAACAATGAATATATAAAGAACAGGGGCAGCTAGGTGGTACAGTAGATAATAGCACCAGCCCTGAAGTCAGGAGGACCTCAGTTCAAATCTGGTCTCAGACATTTAACATTAACCTCCTAGCTGTGTGATCCTGGGCAAGTCACTTAACCCCACTTGCCTCAGACCAAAAAAAAAAAAAAATATATATATATATATATGTGTGTATGTGTGTGTGTGTATACATATATATGTATGTATGTATATATATACGTATATACATATACGTATATATATACAGAGAAATGTAAAGAGATTTATATGAACTGATATAGAAGATAGAGACTTAAGAAAAATAAATCTGCATAGTGACTATAAAAATGCAAATGAAAAAACAACAAAACTGAATACTGAGTGATTATAATGACCAAATGACCCAGTAGAAGAGGTGAGAAAAAGTTGATTCTTAGCTGCTTCCTAAAGGGGATAGACTATGGATATGTAATACTGTATACATTTCAAGCTCAACTGATATGCTGGTCAGTTTTTCTTTTCTATTTCTTTACAAACATGTAGGGGAGTTGGGAAGGTGAAATTTGGAAATTAAGGTGATGTAAAAGGAAAATATCAATAAAATTTTTAAAGACCCCTGACTCAGTTAACCCTTCTTTTTTTCCACTATCATATATCTTTATAGGCCCATAAAACAATATTTATGTTTTTTACTAGTAAACTGAAAACTTGGAAGTATATTTACCTGATGTAGTAATTCCTTCACCTTTCTTCATTCCAAGTTTTCTATAAATTTTTCTCTCAGTATCAACATAGATTTCATGAGAATACCCTGTCAGCTTGCAGAAAGGCTAGGGAAAAAAAAGAAAAAACCAAGTCTTCCAAAAGAAAAAATTATAAAACACTGATTTAATTTTATTTGTAAAAACTCAACTTGCAAGAAAAATATTTACATATTGCACACATCTGAAATATGCTGGTTTAATCTCACTTTTTTTCTAAGTGGAAAGGAAATATGGCACAATGAATACAGTTAGGAAGACTTGGATTCAAGTTCTATCTCTGTCCTTACCCTTGTATTCCCTAGGTGAGCATTTGAGACATGACAAGGCACAGTTGCAGTTCAGCACCAATGGGGGAAATTTCCAAACTGGGAGCTCTTGACATCAACAGAATCATAGGTTTGGATCAAGAAATACAATTTTTCTTATTTACTGACTACATACCTCAATGTGTTGGAAAGATGATTGTCCAATAACTATTAGTGTGATATTAGCATCCTTTAAAAAAGGAAAAAAAAAAAAAGATGTGACTATGTAAGATTTTAGCTTGATGTTAATACAGTCTTATAAAGCATATTTTAAAAAATCTTATTAGGACTATTTGTTTTAATGTCTCCTCACTCTTCAAATTTTATTCTATTTTATTTACAGAATCATGCATCATCAGGATGAAAGAATTAAAAATGCATAAGCAATAACAAAAAAAGTTATGCTAATTCTAAATTGTGAGATCTGGCAATATGGCTAAATGGGAAGTCATGACTAAGCCCAGCTCTCCCTGATTACCTCAAAATAGTAAAATGAAATAATGTAAACAAACAAAAAAAAAAAAAAAAAAAGAAGGAATATGAAGCATTTCCCTTACAAGGAAAATCTTAAAGAAGAAAGATGAACAAACAAGTAAAAAAAAATTTTCCAGAGTGGATATCTTCAACATAAAGAAGATCCAATTCACTTCCAGTTGATCAATGATGGACAGAAACAACTACACCCAAAGAAGGAACACTGGGAAGTGAATGTAAATTGTTAGCACTACTGTCTACCTACCCAGGTTACATGTACCTTCGGAATCAAATACTTAATGTGAAACAAGAAAATGGTATTTACACACATATATTGTATCTAGGTTATATTGTAACACATGTAAAATGTATGGGATTGCCTGTCATCAAGGGGAGGGAATAGAGGGAGGGAGGGGATAATTAGGAAAAATGAATACAAGGGATAATGTTATTTAAAAAAATTACTCATGCATATATACTGTCAAAAAAATTATAAATAAAATTTAAATTTTTTTTTTCCCAGGGGGCAGCTAGGTGGTACAGTAGATAAGAGCATCAGCCCTGAAGTCAGGAGGACTTGAGTTCAAATGTGGTCTCAGACACTTAACACTTTCCAGCTGTATGACCCCAATTGTCTCAGAAAAAAAAAAAAAAATTCCTGAATAAAGAAATATTTTGACATAAAAGAAAAGAAGAAATCCCCATTGAGGTAGAACAAAACTCCAGAAAACAGAATGGGCAACCCTCACTTTTTTTTTTGAAACTTGATAAAAGCATTAAAGGAGCAATAAAGGGTAAAATCAGAGTTTTTTGTTTGTGTTTTTTTTTGCTGAGGCAGTTGGGTTAAGTGACTTGCCCAGGGTCACACAGCCAGGAAGTGTTAAGTGTCTGAGGTCAAATTTGAACTCTATCCACTGCGCCACTTAGCTGCCCCATAAAATCAGAGTTTTAAAGAAAAATTCAAAGAATGGAAATGGTTCAGGAGTAAAGCTTTCTTAAAAAATGAATAAAACAGTGGACATCATTAAAAAGAGAAAGAGATGAAAAGTCAAAATTCAAAGGAAAGATCAGAGTTAGAAGAACCTGTAAGACTCCCTAAAGTTACTCTGAGGACACAGATTGGTGAGATAATTGTGGCAAGCCCTACAAAACTCTTAAATTTTGTAATGTTTTCCATAATTTTTGGTCTCCCTAGTTCTGTAGCCCATTCTTATTATGTGTATGAAGATAAACTGTTGCTTTCTAGAATTTTGTAACTGCCAGGTGCTATCTCTCTCTCCTCAGATGGAGGACTAAAATGAATCAAAACCAATTGCTGTAGAATAAACTTGTACACACATATTTATACATAACAATATTAAGAAGTAAGGGCTTTAACAGTTTATTAGGATCCTTGTATAAGAGACATTTATTTATCCTCTTCTATGGAATCTGAGTTAGAATTTTATATGTTGAATCCTAGAGAAAAAAAACCACTACAGGAGACTTTTGATTCCTCACTTCAGAGAACAACTTAAGGTCATTTTTTCTGACACCTGCCTGGTAATTGGAATCTATCCCATGAGTATTTATTATCCATGAATAATTACTTCACAGGTTAAGTGCCCATCTTGGCCCAGATGGTACCATAACAGCAAGCATTGCGAATACTCTCCAGGAATCTCCTTCTAGGTTAACTTTGAATACATCCACTCTCATACTTTACAACTAATTACTGTGCTCAGAGATAGAAAAATTTAGATTTTGAAACTCTGTACCTTGTTCCATCAATCACTACCCTGGAATGCTAGAAAAGGAAGAAGTAGCTCTTAAATTTATGAGAGATGGGACTTTTACTACATAAAAAAAAGTAAAGCTGGCAGGCCATAGCATCACAACTTGCGGAACAGCCATATCATTGCCTCAAGGAAGGTGTGGAGGCTTTATGCATCCTACTAATGCATCTAGTCATATGTAAATATTATATGTTAATAAATCTTTGACATTTAAATTTGGTATGTGACCTTTTTTTTCTCTTTATAATTAGGACATTTGGGCTACTTCATAATTACCATTTTGGAGAGGTATTTGTCACCAAATAAAAGAACCAAAATTAGCAGAAGAAACTAATCAAGTCTCCTCATTATAAAATTTCTCAAATTCAAAGAGACCTCATTTCAATTGCTTCAGTGAATGGCCCTAATTTAATAATCTAATAACTGGCTTCCAAAAAAAAGAAGAAACTCATGATTAAACAGAGTGCATGTATACGACATTGTAAGAAATTGTGTAAGAAAATCCCTGTTGGTATTGAAGCTAGAGGGCAAAGTGTTGGTTTACAAATTACTAAGAGAGAGGAACTCTAAATTTAACTTGCCCTTAAAAGTATTTTAACAAACTTCAGAGCTTCGGTAAACATTTCAGAAGCAGCTAAAAAGGCACAGATCACATAATATATTTGGAACTGTAAGAGACCTTCAAGATCATTTACTTGTATCTCATTTTACAGATGAAGAAACTGTAAAGTAAAGAGGTTGAGTGACCTACCCAGAGTCACACAGATAAGTCTCAGAGGACTTAAACTCTTCATCTCTGGCTCCAAATACAACATTCCTCCTACAGCATCATATTGCATTAGGTATAAACTGAAAAATTAAAGATTAGGCTGGAATATAAGATACCAAAAAGCAAAGGAAAGTAACTTGTACCCAAAGATAATTTATCCTTTAAAAAAAAAAAGTAAAATAATTATCTATGGGGAAATAGCATTTTTAAATACTATTTTATTTTTCAAAATGTACATAAAGATAGTTTTCAACATTCACCATTGAAAAACCTTGTGTTCCAAATTTTTCTCCATTTCTTCTGTCCTCCCGCCTCTCCAAAATAGCAAGCAATCAAATATAGGTTAAACATGTGCAATTCTTCTAAACATGAAAATATTATTTTTAACCTAATTGATATTTTCACAATATATTTTAAGATCAAAATTTAAATTTAAAAATTTAAGATTAAAAACTTTAAAAATGTAAATGTAACAAACAGTAGCATTCTGGATTTAAATAAGAAAACCTAGATTTGACTCCCACTCTGGTCATTTAGTTGTATGACCCAAGGAAAATCACTTAACCTGCCCATGCCCTGTTCCTTATCTGTAAAATGAATGCATTGGTCTTGATAGGGTCACTTCTAGAACCAAATGATGATCTGTTTTCCCATATTCAAATACAAGATGCAAAGTAGAATCAAACCTACTCTTATAGGTTGTGGGAATCCTGTTAACATTTCATGCAAGGAGGGGGAAAGGAAGGAAATAAACAGGTAGTATCTACTATGTGCCAGGCACAGTGCTAAGAACTTTACAAATATTATCATTTGATGCTCACAACAAATTTGTGGATCAGGTATTATTATCATCTTCATTATAAAAGTTGGGTAAACTGCAGGTTAAGTGACCTTTTCTGGGTCACACAGCTAGGAAGTATCTGAAGTGGAAAGCAACTTCAAGTCTTAACTTCAGACCCAGCACTCTTTCCATTACCACCAGCTATCTCAGAGGACTAAAAAATGAGCATTGTGGTTAGTCCCTAAGATTTTTGTAGGTGATAATAGAGGGTCTGGACAGAATGCCACTAGTATTTCATGAAATCAGAGGGCCATACGTGAAGGTCATTCAAATAAATAAGTTGTCACCAAGAGGCAAAAGAATTCAGATTTTAAATAGTTACCAAATTCATATAGTTAAAGCACACACCCTTCCTTTTTGTTAAAAGTCAATTAATTAGAAAAGTGCAACGTGTCAAGTTATAGTAGTTGTTTTTAAAAATGCCCAACTATTAGAAAGTTTCATTATTTAGGTACATATAACTTACGTGGGTATATGGAGAAGAGGGTGTTGGGAAAAATCTGCTGTGTCAAAAGAAACCTATTGGACAGCTAGTTGGTGAGGTGGCTAGAGAATCCAACCTGAAGTCAGGAGGACCTGAGTTCAAATTTGGCCTCAAACATTTAATATTTCCCAGCTGTGTGACCCTGGGCAAGTCACAACCCCAATTGCCTTAGCAAAAAAAAAAAAAAAAAAAAGGAAGAAAACTATTAATAAATTTTAAAAGTACTTTAGAGACAGAAATTTTAGTTAGACAGCTCTTTCAATAAGTAAGATTTCCCTAAATTATATATTTGATGAATTTTCTTAACATAAAAATATGAGGGAAGAATAGAAGCAATTGAGAGTAGAGTTATTTAATCAGATACTCTCTATTTATTTTATTTTTATAAATCCCAATCAGTGAAGAATAATCAGATAAACTTTTGCTGAACTTAAAGTACTGAGATTTAAATTCAGAAAATAAAATTTACATTAAAATTACACTTATATCTCTGAAGCATCACAAGTGGCCATTTCTGGATAAGAAACACAGGGAAACTGACAATAAAAGTATGTGTAACCCGGGAGAAGGATTGTTATTCTACTGCAATAAAACAATAAAAATGATAGATTTTATAGCCTAGTATCTCTCAATCCTTATTTTCTGTAGGTATTATTGTGTTTTTGACAATTTTTCTATATTTGACTACTGACTATTTGCATTGACTGTGAAGATATCATCTGGTTCAATCTTATGTTATTTATTTACTCAGCTGCTGTTTGCTTACTGGGCCTGTGATTTATTACCATCCTTGGGTTTTGAATGGTACTAACACAAACTGCAGTATTGCCTACACCCAGTGTCACATTTATACTGAGACCACCTGACTAGAAAGCATTTGAAATCTTGGACCCCAGTCTTTAATCTAGGACAAGTTCCTCAGCCTGTGAAAAAGGGCTCTGAAATTATCTTTAGACTGCAAACATAGGACAAAAATAAGTAATTTGGTGGTAAGAAAGAAGCTTGGATAATTGATGTTAGTTAAGAGAATGAAGTGACAGTGGATAGAATGTTGGATCTGGAATCAAGAAAAACTGAATTTGAATTTTGCCTTTCAGACACATAATAGCTATGTGAACACTGGAGTCTCTTTAATTTTTTTCAGCCTCAGTTTTCTCATCTGTAAAATTGGGAGTAATGCCTATCTCACAGGATTTGTTGGATCAAATGAAAAGATATATGCATAATGCTTTGCAAATCTTAAATACTGAATAAATGTTAAATATTATATGGCAGGATACTGAAATAAATTGTGCATATCTGTCCTGGTGAAGACTTAAGAGGTAAATTATATTTATTTGTAAACATCATTTGAAAAACTCATATATGGAAGATTAATCTTTCGTGGCCCCAGAGCACAAGAATTAATAGTCATAGGCACACCTTGCAGAAAGGCAGATCAAGGCTTAATGTAGGGGAAAACTTCCTAAAAATCAGAATAAATGGAACAGACTGCCTTTTGAGACTATGGGTTTAATATTAAAGCAAAAGCTAGCTGACCACATTTTGGGCATGTTGTAGAAAACATCTTGGTTCAGGTGTAGTATGAACTCTATGACCTCTGAGGTCCCTTTCAGTTTTGACATCCTGTTTTCATACTATCATTATCCTAAACTGCTGTTAGTGACACATATTTATTTTGTTTTTGTTTACAAACAAACACACATCTTCTATTTACTTACATGCACAAAACATACTTTTTCTGATAATATAAAAGTATTTGAAGTCAGAGGATGTAATATGTAATTCTAATACTTTGCAGCTTGGCACCCCTAATAGATGTGTATTGATGGACTAATATATTCCTTGCACAGTTAACCCTTGATTATCTCTATTTAGGAAACTTACTTGTAAAAAATTCTTGGGAATTTTGGCCAGGTCTTCCACATATTCTTTGCAGATGTAACACAAGAAATGCTGAAACATCAATGCAACAAGGTAGGCAGATTAGGAACTCACACCAATGTGAAGTAACCCAGCGTCCAGAAAAGGCCGCCTTTTCAAACATTTAGCAAAAGGTGTTATGGGGGAACCACTCATACTAATACTGCAAAGAATATATATATATACCAGCTCCTTTGGTTGTTTTGTTTGGGAACAAGGAGAAAAGCAAAGAAATGCATTTTTCAAACCAAGGACTGATGAATCAGACAGCTATTTTGCATTTCCCCTTCCCAAAACAAACCTCTGATACTGTGGTGGGGAGCAGGGCCACAGACCTGGGTATTCTTTCTTTTGGTTTCTCTCTATGTTGGATGGGACCAGAATATTTTGATGACTATTTCACTATACTTGGTTTCTTCGGTAATCAATGTATTTTAAATATTAAAAACACCAATCTGAGAGTAGGTCACTAGACTTTACCAATGTCAAAAAAGATAACCAAAGTTAAGAACCCTTGCCCCAGGAAAGGCCTTTAAATATTCAGGGAAAAAAATTAAAAAGCAATACAGCTCCGCCTGTGCCGGATCCCCAGGAACCTACAACCCCTCCTTCAAGTGGGTCAGAAATAACTTTAAGCCTAGGCCAGCAAAGGCAGCTGTTCCAGGGAGGGAACAAGAGGCAGCACAAGCTCCCCTTCCGAAGTGGGACTCTGCAGCCAGGTCTCACCCGCACGAACACTACGATGGCCCGGCGCTCCCGGAAGAGCGCCCCGAACGGAATCCCTTTGCCAGAGGCGTCCAGCACCGGGAGCTCGGCCACGTCCTCGGCCAAGGGCACACCGAGCTCCGTCTCCGGCGGCTGCAGCGGGCCCAGGCTGCAAATTTGCTGGGTGACCGCTCCGAGCGCAGCGCTGGCCATTGCGGCGCCTTGCCCAAAGCCCTGGCCACTCCTTCGCCCCGTGGGAAGCTAAGCTCGCGGAGGGACACGAAAGGTGGGGCGGCAACGTCCCCCCTCGGTAGCTTGGGCGGACTACGTAGGAGAATCAGGGAGGTGGCTCAGTGTCTCTTTCCCACGGAGCCTGTGGAGGTGGAGCTCTCCGGGCTGAGGAGGGTGGGCTGGCCTTGGCCACATCTGCCCTCCTTTCCTGGACGGGCGAGACTTGCGTTTCACGTCTAGGCGTACGCACACAGACACAGACACACAGCCGCCTTTGGCCTTCCTAAAATGGAAAAAAAGAGATTAAAAAAAAAAAAGCGTTGGATATTATTAGCTTCGGGCACACCGAGACCCCCCACGCCCACACTTAGCTGTGATCTTCTGCAGGACTGGATGGAATCTCTAAAGACAGTGGGATGTACATTTCCTCAGGAGAAAAAGAAAGATTGGCTCTTGGAAACCCAGAGCTATTTAAAGCACATATCTTTTAACTCAAAAGTTATCTCATTTTCCCCTTTCAACCTGATAAGCAGTGTGGGTAGAGGATTGGCCTTGGAGTCAATACTTCAGTCCAAGTCTTGTTTTGGAAACACATTAGCTGTGTGGTCATGGGACAAATCTCTTAACGCGGCCCTCTAAGAGTATATATATATATATATATATATATATATATATATAGTAGTCCAATTGCCAGCATGCACCTGTGGGGAATTTTCCACCCCGATTAATCACTGGTCCAGCCCATGGCTTCCCCGGCCCCCCCCCAAAAAAAAAAAACACAAAAACTTTGTTGTTCAGTCGTTTCGGACTCTTCAAGAACCTGTGTGGGCTTTACTTGCCAAAGATGCTGGAGTGGTTTGCCATTTCCTTCTCCAGCTCATTTTACAGATGAGGAAACTGAGGCAAATAGGGTTAAGTGACTTAGCTAGGTTTCCGCAGCTAGTTTCAAGTCACATTTAAACGCTAGAAGATAAGTCTTCTTGACTTCAAGCCTGGCATTGCATCCACTGTGCCACTTAGCTGACCCTAACAAAACTTTAGCTGATACCAACTTAAGCAAAACCAAAAGGATAAGAAATAATATTACTGGTAAACAATTTTGGACAGATACATTTCTAGCGCAGATTTATCTTAATATTCTTCCTCCACCCCCATCTAGTATTTCTTTGCAGTGAAAACAAAAAGAAAGATTTGGAAAAGCATTCTGATGATTTACTTTATTGTTTGTATCTCATAGTGATTCAGGTTTCCAAGATAAAGTGGAGCTATTACACAAAACAAATTAGGGCACTTGCTCCTGAAATAACCACATTCTGTACTTCCACTCAAAATTTTTTTTGTCAATTTGTTATGTGGGCATTTCTGCTTGAGGGGAAGGAGCCCACAGAAGTTTGGCCACTCTGTTGTCTTCAGAGATTGGGATACCAGGTGGGAATTACATCTATCTGTTCTCTTAAATATTATTAGTACAGAGGAATGTGGTTTGCTATATCCAAGATGACTTTTCCACCAAACACCACTATAAAGAACACATACATAATACTTAGCCAAGAAATAATTTATCCAAATCAGTAGAAAATCAGAAGTCAGAAAAAGCATACATAGGAAAATATATACTGAACAGTAAAGAGTGAATGGAGTTTTTCCTTTGGGAACAAGTTAACTCAGGTACACCAAGAAAGCAAAGAAAAAGTTCATTGAAGTCTCTAATATAGCAAGCTGGAGATAGGGACATGATGGAGAGAGATTGTCAATTCTTTTCATGTTGGCTTCTTCCCAGAGTCTTTTCCTTCAGTACCCTGAAGTGTTGGTTGGCATACTTCATTTTCACTTTTGAAGCTGGAAGCCAGAAGTACAAGAAGCAAAAGAAGAGCCTGAAGAGAATTTAAAAAAACCCGATACTCAAAAAAAGACCAATGAGCTCTTTTCTCTACCAGTCTCACTAACTCCTATCTGCTCCTCATGTAGGCATGGGGTACTGATTTCCCTCAAAGAACAAAGAGTCCTATACCCATGGACTTTGGGACTGGGGATCATACTGATAAATGCTGGACAGTATTTAGTTTGGTACACTATTGGTAGAGATATGAATTGATTCAACTATTCTGGAAAATATTTTAGAATATATTAAAAATATATCTACTCTCTGAAAAAATAATGTCCTTATTAAGCATATATTTTAAGCAAGTAATATGTAGAGGAAAATTGCCCTTCTGAAAGAAATTAAAGTTCTACCTAAAAGAAGAATTGGGGGAGAAGAGAGTAGAGATATTTTTTAGGCCTTTCTTCAAGCCTCACAATGACATCTCATATTACAAAATAGGGGACATGTTATGGGCTAGAGCTAGAAACAAAGTGCTAAGTCAGTGTAATTGATGGGGACAATGGTTATTTAGCATGGTGCTTAACAGTTCTCTAATTCAGTACATGTATTCAGTACTTACTATAGGTCTACAAGATTCACACCTTTGATAAGAGAGCATATATAAGCTAGGAGCCTCAGCCAGGACTCAGTCCGGGAGATTCTGAAGCCAGAGAAGGCAGGCGGGGACTCAAGCTCTTGCAACCACACTGAAAGCCTCTCTAGAAAGCTGCCCAGCCCCAGGAAAGAGATAATAAAGGATCTGGACTATAAGAAAGCTAACAGGGCCTCAGGAAAGGAGACAAGATTTGGAAAGAGACAATAAAAGATTTGGACTTTAATCCCTGACTGCTCTTGTGGTGATTACTGAACTGAAAGGAAGGCTGCCTCCAGAGACCCCAAGAAAACCTCAACAGAGAATATTACATTTTAGAGAGAATATTACAGGGACAGCCCTCACAACACGTGAGATTTAACATCTTAATAGGTGAATTTTATTTTTTTTTATCATTTTTATCTTCATCCCACTTTTCCACTATATAGGAAATGTTGAAGATTAATGGAGAGCCTCAGGAGATCTGCCTTTCATGTCCTACACACTCTTATGATACAACACACAAATACAATGTTTGCAGATATGTGACAATGTACAAAGGACAATTACGTGTTTATGTGGAAGTTCAAAAGAAAGGAGAAAAGGCTTTTGAATTTGTATTATTTGTAAGTAAGGCACTAGTCTTAGACATTTTCTTTTACATATATTCTGAGCCTTGAAGTGAATTTGGTATCTTTTAACTTGGGTGATATAATGCAACTTGACAGATGGTATTTGACAACTCATTTTCATAGATAATGTCTTTGGAAAAAAAGAATGCAAATTTATTAAGTATAAAGAATTAAAATATATGTTGACCATATTGAAAAAAATTTAATTCAAAGATATATGCACAAATTATTATTCTTCAAAATTTAATAAAATAAACCTTTGGTTTAATCAAATAACCCTTTTTCCTCTGGAACTTAGCTTTCCTAATTTCTAATGGAGCATCACACACACTACAATCAGGCAGAAAAGACATGTACAAAAGGAAGATGATAAGGGTTAGAAGTTTATAAAAGGACAAAAATACTCATAGAATATTGTAAGTACTGATGTTGCCATTTTCAGTGAAAATACCTGGAAGGTAGGCCTGCGGTAATAAAGTCTTTCCTAGGATTTTCAGGAGCTATTTTTGCTGGGGCTATTTCAGAGCAACTTGGTCATTTGAAAAGATAATAGAGTTTTCTAACTTCTTTGCAAAAAAGAAAAAGAAAAGAAAAAGAGAGTACTTCATGGAAAAGGTAGAGGAGAAGGCATTTTTCTTCTGAAATCTTCCTACATCCCAGAAGAAAGAACAGGGAAGAAAATACTCGTTTGACTTTACCAAAACAAAAAGCAGAAGCCAGAGAGAAAATGCAACAAAAATCTTGGCATCTTCCTCACAAGGATCAGCAGCAAGAAAAGAATGAGAGAAGAGCTTGCCTTGATTTTTTTTTTTTTTTTTTGTCTCTGCTGTTAAGACTATATATAATATCTATTTGTCAGTTAGAAGAATACATAGATTTTATTGATTTTGTTAAGCTCCAGGGCTGATCAAGTTTCTGATGAAGCAAAAATAAAAGTAAGACAATCCCTCTAGGAGCATATATTCTATTGGGGTCTACAGTATGTTCACAAGTAAGTAAATATATATGCAAAATTATACATAAGTTTCATGGGGCAGTTACCTTTCATATAAAATGTTATGAAAATGCTTGTTTTATTCTATTAAGTAAGATAAATCCATGAAGGAAAAAAGATATATGCCAGTAAGTTAATAAGGATTTATTAAATACTTGGTATGTGCTTTGTGGTTGTTTGTCCTTCTTACTCAAAAAGAACCTGTGACACAGGAAGGTGATGTCATGACTTGCAAGTGATTTAGATATAAATGAGACAGGACTGTGTAAAGTCACCAGTCTCATTCTCTCCTTCAAGATATAGATGAGGAAGAATGGAGATGGTCATGATTCAGTAGAAAACCTTGGTCTTTTCAAGCTAAAAGAAATTTTTTTTTTTTTTTTTTGCCTCATTTCTTACCTGGCCTTAATAACTGAATAGGCCTTGCCTCAGACAAACCTAGGAAACTAAATGGTCACTGTATTAATCAGAATCAATGTTATTTTCCTTTACATTATTGTTCACATTTTGTAAATTTTCTTCTAGGTTCTGCTAAATTCATTTTACCTGAATTCTTATGTGTTCTCAAGTTTCTCTGAATTTTTTATATTTGTCATTTTAATGGCATACCTCCATTATGTTCATCTACCAAAAGTTGTTCAGTCATTCCTCAAGTTGATGGGATTCACTTTTCTTTGAGTATTTATTTATTTATTTTTATTTGCTAATGATAAGTCTTCTAAAAGAGAGAGGAAATATTGTGTGAGGAACAGGAAAAGAGCCAATTGGGCTAGATCGTAGAGTGTATGAAGGAGAATAATGTTTAATAATTTTGGGAAAGTAGCTCAGGGCATGTAATGATAGGCTTTAAAAACCAAAAAGAGGAGTTTGATCCTAAAAGCAAAAGGGGTGTGTTGAGGAGTGATCTGAACTTATGAAAATCATTTGGCAGCTGTGTGTAATGGAGACAGATAAGATAAGACAAAGAAGAACTCAACTTAGAGGTGATAAAGATCTAAACTAGGGTAGTGTCCAATGGATTAGGACCTTTTTTTTTTTTTTAGTTGAAATGAGATCTCATTTTACTCTATCTAAAAAACTCATTCACTCTTGCATATTTTGCTATATATTCTAATCTGTATAATAATGATTTTAGTTTACCATTTTCTTGAATAAATGAGTTTACTAGTTATTCACTATCTCTAAGGGCCTTTTATGTATCAAATCTTTGTTAAGACAGGAGTTAAATGGTGTATACTGGAAATAAATCTTAAATTTCAAGCCAAGATGTGAAATTGGAGATCCTCTAAAATTAACCTGAGAGTCATTGTGGCTTTGTGGATAGAGTTTTGGACTTGGTATCAGTAAAACGTGGATTCGATTCTTGTCCCTTACACTTATGAGGTGGTGATTTTGAGCAAGTTATTTAACTTTTTTTAATCCTCAAATTTCTTTATTTGAAAATAGGAATAAAAATGTGTGCCATCCCTATCTTTTAAAATTGTCAAAAGGCTCAGATGAGACAGAGTATATAAAACATTTCTAAACTTTAAAACGACATATAAATACCAGTTTATTATTTATTTGTAAAATTATTAACTCAGGAATAGATATTACTGTATTTTAAAAAATCTAGATAAATCACAGCATAGAATCACTTTTTTGGGTGTGATAATATTAAATGATAAAATTAAATCATGTCTAGCTGGTTATTACCATGATTAGAAAAAACAAAACAGATAAACCACAGCATAGAATTAATAAAAGCATTTAATTCAAACAGAAAAGGAAATTAAATAAGCATTCAGAATATTCTTAGTAAGCATTTTATGTTGATTAGATTCTTAATCTTGTCTTTAACACCATAAAATAACCTGTTGAGAAAACTCTGTAATACAGGTTACCACTTACACACTGGGAAAACATCATGACATGTTGACAGCTGTTAATTAACCCCTATTACCCACACTCAATAGCATTTCTTGACAATGTTGGCCTTAGGGATGTTTAAGATCTGTGCTGTAAGTATTTTGCTAGAAATCAGTACATGATATCAGAGAGATAATCAAGAACTATGTTTACTGGATAAGGGCAAGGATTTCCCCACAATCTCAGAAAACTATCTAGAATTGGAAAAATAGATTGTAGTTTATTAGTGTCCTACAATAAAAGTTCAATTAGAAGAGAGAATTAAAACCAGATACAATAGCTTTAGAGCCTCCTAGTGTATGATCACACCTCTCAGAATGCAGTAATATTTCCTGCTATCCTGGATATTCTCTGAATTCAGATTGGGGATGCAAGGATATAGTTTTGATGAGAACTGAGATCAGACCAATTCATTCAGGCATAATGGAAGGCAGGTATGCAGGGTCACATGAGAGTCAGATCTATTAAATTAGTGACCATTCTAATTTATGATGTTCTAGGGGAATCTAAAGAAAGGAAGACACAGATAGTAATGTTAATATTATTAATTAATATTATTAACATTACTATAGAAAGGAAGACACAGATAGTAATGTTAATATTATTAATTAATATTATTAACATTACTATCTGTGTCTTCCTTTCTTTAGATTCCCCTAGAACATCATATATATATATATATATATATATATATTTTTTTTTTTTTTTTTTGAGGCATTTGGTATTAAATGACTTGCCTAGGGTGACACAGCTAGTAAGTGTTAAGTATCTGAGGGCTCATTTGAACTCAGGTCCTTCTGACTTCAGAGCTGGTACTCTATTCATTGTGCCATTTAGCTGGGTCATGAAAATGCTAACATTTGCTCATGTAATATGTGCCTTGCATGTAACTGTATATGAGCATTGATATATTATACATGTTTTATTATTTTTTGTCTATGTTTTCTGGGCTAGTATCATGCCTATATTATGGTCTGTTTTAAATTTACATAATTTTACTATTTGTTTATTTACATGTGTGCTAATGTTTCTCCATACTTTATTTTGTATGCCTACAGATGTTATTGTTATTTTATTTTTGCTTCTGGTTATGAATATTTGCTTTCGTTAATGGTTGTACGTACATTACTATGATGTGCATGTGTTATTCCCTGTATGTCATTTAACCTTCTAGCCACTGAACTATCTTGTCAAGTGATGCTTTCTTGGCACTGACTTATATAGGCAGCTGAAAGGCTCAATCAGTGGGCCTGAAATCAGGAGAGTTCAAATCTGATCTGCTGTATGACCTGGGCAAGTCACTTAACCCTGTTTGATTTAATTCATTGGAGAAGAAATTGGAAAACCACTTAAGTATCTTTGCCATGAAAACCCAATGGAAAGTATTGGTGTACTACATATGGTCCACGAGGTCATGAAAAGTTGTATACAATGGAAAAAATAACAATGTCTCAAGCATAGATTGTTACATCTTTTATAAAGAGCACCTTAAATTACTTGTTTCATACACTTGTCATACTTGTTTCATTAAATATTGATGTTAGTTTTATGCTGTTATATAACTTCAGATTATATGCAAGACTACTATAACTGATTGTGCAAAGGACTAAAACATTTCCATCCCCAGAGAGGACTGTTATCTCTAAGACAAGAAAATATGTATGATAGGAGTTGATTTGTTGGTCTGAAAGGGACTTCAAAGGAAGGACAGGAGCAGAACTGATACATGAATGTAGAAAGTCTGGGGGCTCTTGTTTTAGAGAAAAACAGATGGAGAAATACCATGATGGAGAAAGAATAATTCAATTAGACAAGCAAGTGAAAACTTCATCTGTGTGTGTGTGTCTGTGTCTCTGTGTGTGTGTGTGTGTGTGTGTGTGAAGCAGTTAGAATTAAGTGATTTGTCCAGGGTCACACAGGTAGAGTAGCATCTGAAGACTTAATTTAAACTCAAATCCTGATTGCAGATGTTCTAGCCACTGTGCCCTTGCATCTTTTAGAAAAGAATATTATCATGGCTTCTGGAGAACCAAGCTCCTTCTGCTTCTCTCCAACCTTCTGCTAAGACATCAGGCTGGCTTGATACTTTCTGAGAGACTGAGAAAGCAGTGAAATGCTGCCATTCACTGGCTCTCTCTGTTTCTACCTTTGTCTGTCATTGGCAGCATTTACTTCAAAGTTTCATTGTTCTTTAAGTGTTTTGAAATCAATTAAATTCATGTCTTCGAAAGCATCTTACGTATGACATAAGACCCAATCAAAAATGTTTTGTGATTTATCATGTACTTAGTTAAGAACATAGGGATTTGTGACAGAAGATCCAGTGAAAGTTTTCTCTGAACAAAAAGGATGAACTTTCTTTGCCTAAAGAAGCTGGCAGGAAAAGGTATTCATTTCTCCCCTTGTTTCCTCTCCATTCTTTCCTTTTCCCTCAAACTGAGAAAGAACCTTATAGTTTTGTTTTTATTATTAACGATTATGAGTTCCCCAATAACAGAGAAGACTATATGGTAAAGATGCTGGTCCTTAATTTTTGTTTTTCCCTATGCCAAAACAGCAGTCCAGGAAATGATAGCAACTAGTGAATAAAGAGAGAGCAAGTACCTCTTAATTTTGGTTTCCCTTAAAATTCCGAATATTGCTAGACACCTCCATCTAGTGGTTAGAAAGTAGGAAACTCATCAATATTTTTGTTTTTTGAGGGGGGTTTCTTTTCATTGCTTTAATAATTTAAAAATATAATTTGTTTTTCTTCCTGGTATTTTTAGAACAGAATCACTGCAATGTACTACACACACACACACACACACACAGACACACACACACAGACACACACACACATTGTTTTCTCAAAACTTCAATTTTATATTAATTGAAGTTTTTCTCTTTTACACTTTGAGCATAAATTTAAATTTGGTCCAACACTGATACTTCTGAGGAAAAATTATTGTAATATGTTTTTTTATTTAAATTTTGAAATTTTTGAAT
Source organism: Sminthopsis crassicaudata (assembly GCF_048593235.1). Taxonomy (NCBI): domain Eukaryota; kingdom Metazoa; phylum Chordata; class Mammalia; order Dasyuromorphia; family Dasyuridae; genus Sminthopsis; species Sminthopsis crassicaudata. The sequence goes on from NC_133617.1 coordinate 517,436,822, forward strand.
TAAAATTATTTATTTTTTTCCATTATGCTGTTATATTTTCTTCCTTCTCATTGAAGTTATCAGTTGGACAATTTTGAATGCAATTTTATTTTTTGGATCTCTTTTATTTTGAATTTTTTTATTTCCTTTGCTTTGTGTACTAACCTTTTACTGAGCTTGGGCTACTGTACTCTATATATTAAATACTTGCTAATCAATACTGCTAACTGCAAGTTAATGTACAAGCAAAATGCTGTATCAGAATGCTTGGCCACTCAAAAACACCTGACAAGTTGCTTCTGCCATGGTGATGTTTGACCTTTGTACTTACAAATATTTCTTGTTAGCTTCAATTTTCTTCATGCAAATCTTACAGTGACAACTGTTATGCCATATGCTGCTATAAATATGTCCTGGGATAATTTCATACTTTCTGTCCCTGTGGAAGATTGCATTCATTCATGATAGTTATAGAAGAAAATATTTTTAAAAAGATACTCTTATGGTATAATTAATAGTTAGATTCATTCATAAAAATCAAAAGGGCACCAGCCCTGAAGTCAGGAGGACCTGAGTTCAAATCCAGTCTCAGGCACTTAACATTTCCTAGCTGTGTGACCTGGGCAAGTCACTTAACCCCACTTGCCTCAGGGAAAAAAAAAAATTAAATTAAAAAGGGAGATTTTGAAATTCCAGGTTGTTCATCACCTTATAAAACTTATTGGCACTTTTTTGGTCATTCATTTCAATAGCATGTATGATTTCTTGAGGATAAATCTGCTTGACAGATATTTGTTTGATGCTTTTTTGGAGAGGGGGGAGGAGAGGTATATTGTTGGCTGAATTCATTCAGATGTCATCTTTGAAGTACTTGATCCTTTTACTAGTTAGTCATTTCATAGATTTTATCTGGCAGTAAGCCACTATCAGTTCCATTCAACAAATTCAGTGTTGACATTCTGTTACTAAAATATACTGTTGCTCTGGGAAGTGGTCTGTGTATTTTGTAGAAGATATGAACACAAACAGTCTGAATTTTTCAAGGCCACAGACTTTCAGTTTTTATCCTTCTAAAATCCAAAAATGAAGGGTTACAGGTTTTGCACTTACATCACTTCCTCTTATAGCAGAGGAGCATAGAAAAGTACAGAAAAATATTTCTATAGTTTTTGACCTGTTGTCCTCTGAGAAGGTTTGCCACCCTTTCCCCTTCCCCTCCATTTTGGCAAGTGAGCATTAATCTTTCCAAAGTCTCCTTAGGGTGATGTTTTTGTTAATATTGCAAGTTTTTTTTTTTCTTGTTGTTGTTTTAGGGCACTTTCAAGATCTGTTATGGTCGATTTTATAATTCTGGAAATGTACACCGAGATTGTATTAGATGTATTAGATTGGTGTTGACTGCTTGAAATGTCTTCTTTCCATTTAGCTTTGATATCAGCATGCCAGCAAGAGTCTTAATATTTCCAGCCACAGCTTTCTCCTTGAAATCTTTATGCTTAATGCATCTTGCCTGGAGGAGATCAAGGTATTTTTAGTTATCATTTCCATCCATTGAATCAATGTGACTTTCAAATTCCAGTGTGTAGAAGAAGGTCTTTATCTTTCCTTTGCATATGTTAAAATTTTTATACTTATTTTACCCAAGTTATAATTTGATATATTTAGAAAGAAATTTTGCCAGATCAAAGAGCTTTTTAATTTGCTTTTTGGTGTTACTATATAACTTGATAAGAATGCTTTCTGTAATATGCATAAACAAGTAATTGGCCCTTACTTGGAGAGATGACTGGTTTAACTCCTTATAATGAAATGATATCAGATCTTTTATGAGCCTACTGCTTTTTGATTTTGCAAGAGGCCAGCGTTTCAATCATTTCCCTTGATGTAATTATTCTGTTGTTAATAATATTAATGGAGTGCAAATTTTCTATTTCTTATTTGGTTCAACTTATTTTTTTTATTGCATTATGCTTCTTATAACTATATAGAGGAGCCTTTTTCAGAAGTTCTGTCCTGCTGATAATTTCTTTCCTCAAGATTGTAATAAACTTCAACTTGATGAACTTTAATCAGCAAAGGCAGGTCAGGTCAAATTAACAAACATTTATTAAATATCTTCTATGTGACAGACAATGTGCTAAAGGATGGGGAATATAAAGAACACTGAAAAAGCAGTTCCCTGTACTCAAGAAATTCAGTCTAATGGGGGAGAAAATGTGCAAATAACTATGAACTAACAAAATATACACAGGATAAATCAGAGATAATCTTAGATGGAAAGCCCTAAGATTAAGGTAGACCAGGAAAAACTTCTTGCAAAAAGATAGGATTTTATCTGAGATTTTAAGGAAGCCAGGGAAGTCAAGGAGGCAGAGATGAACAAAGAGAGAGCTCTAGGCATGTAGGAAAGTCAGAGAAAATGCTTCAAGTAACAAGATAGAATGTTAGATGTTTTTTAAAAGGAACTAGCACTGAATAATAAATACTTGATGAATAAATGAAATAAAGTTGACCAGATGAATGAATCAGGAAAAAAGTAAGAAAAGAAAAGGAAAAAATAAACAAGAAAAAAACAAACATCTAATATATTCATATTTCTACTACATGTTCCTCTTTTTATTCCCATTCCAAATCAAAAAACATGAAAATTGAAAGAAATTAAAAGATTGTACATGAGGTCTATTTCACATTAGGACCATTCTTTTCAACTTTGTACAAAGGTTAATCATTTGAGGTAATCTAAAGCCAATGAAATTATCAATGCAAAAAAAGTCAACATAATTATTATTCCCTAACCTACTGTCAATTAAATATAATTTTGATTTCTTTAATACACATGCTGTTGGGGTCAATGTTTCTTTATTTTTTTTTGGGGGGGGAGTGTGGCATGAAAATTATACTTTGAAAATCACATAAATCATTTTAAAGATTATGATTTTAAATAGGATTCATAATATATTCTCCCACCTCACTTGCCACCAATAATTACCATATATCCTATTTTTTGTTTTTTAAGGCAATTGGAGTTTAAGTGATTTGCCCAGGATCATACAGCTAGTGAGTGTCACAGTTGAACTCAGGTCCTTCTGACTCCAAGGCCCTTACTCTATCCACTGCTCTATCTAACTTTACCTGAATAGTCTATATTAAGGGAAATATAACCTCTTTTGTGAGCAACCTTTGTCAAAAATGATCCAGACAGCTGTGCTGTTTTTCTTCTTTGTATGCTGGGAGATGAGGATGAGGGTGGGATAATGCAGGTAAGAGAAGATAAAAGAGGAAGAGAAATGAATATTAATAGGTATATAAGACAAAGTATTATGATAATTAAGAATCAGAACTGAGAAGTCTGCCTTTAGAATTTTAAACCTGGATTCTACTAGATAAATAGTAAAGTCGATTAGAAGCATCTTAGCATGCAAGTGTGGTTATCAAGTGCTGTGTTTTTCTGACATCCAGTGGTTTAATTGCAAAGCTGCAGCTTAGAGATGATTCCATGAGGCTTCTAGACTGGGAAGAGAATTGGCACAGCAATGGAGATTTCCATTAAAGAAATATTCCTCCTCAAAGGGTGATCTCTGACAGTGTGTTCACAAATATTATGGTGGGAGAAACTTGAGAAGCTATAGAATATGACACCCTCTTCCCCCTTTCCCCTGTTCTGTTATTCCAAAGACAAGGAATATGGGGCTCAAAATGGCACAAAGATATAGGTAACAAGGGATAGACCTGAGATTCAGGGCCAGGCCTTCTGACTCTAAATTCAGAATCCTTTCTAATACACTGTGCTGAACTTTTAGAATTCTATTTCTTTAAAAAATAAATCATCCATATATTATAAGTGATACTTAGATAGAATCTTATATATTATAAAATAGAGCAGAATTCCATATATTTATGAATATAGAATATGGTAGGATGAGTATGAATACAGTAGAATTATAGCATAGAATTCTACATATTATGTGTGATTTATATATTATCTGTAGAATTTTATATATATATATATTCTATATATAATTCTCTATATGATAAATTTTCTAGTACTGAAATATCCAAGAGGACTAGTTATATATATCTTCAAAGTAAATAAAGATTCTGTGGGGAGATTCTCTTATATCCTTTTCTCTACTTGACTTCAACCATTTAACCTATAAGATTATGAGATTCTTGAGAGCAGGAACTTTTTTTTTTTGTCTTTCTTTGTATCTTTGTCATTTAATATAGTGCCTGGCACATAGTAGACACTTAATAAATGCTTGTGAACTATTATCTCCCCTTTCTTCTTTCCCAAATGTTATAGCATATGTAATCTTCTGATGTCATGTGTAATATTCCATGCCTATAGATCACTACCTTTGCTATGAAGGGAGAAAGGTTCATTGTTAAAAGGTTCATTGAAAAAACCTTGATGCAGCCCTCTTTGTAGTGGCCAGAAACTGGAAACTAAGTGGATGCCCATCAATTGGAGAATGGCTGAATAAATTATGGAATATGAATATTATTATTCTGTAAGAATTGACCAATAGGATGATTTCAGAAAGGCCTGGAGAGAATTACATGAACTGATGCTGAGTGAAATGAGCAGAACCAGGAGATCATTATGTACTTGAACAACAATACTATATGATGATCAATTCTGATGGATGAGGCCATTTTCAACAATGAGATGAACCAAATCAGCTCCAATAGAGCAGAAATGAAACTGAATCAGCTACATCCAGCAAAAGAACTCTGGGAGATGACTGTGAACCACTACATAGAATTCCCAATCCCTCTATTTTTGTCCACCTGCATTTTGGATTTCCTTCACAGGCTAATTGTACACCGTTTCAAAGTCCGATTCTTTTTGTACAGCAAAATAACTGTTTGCGTATGTATACATATATTGTATTTAATTTATACTTTAACATATTTAACATGTGTTGGTCAACCTGCCATCTGGGTGGGGGGAAGGAGGGGAAAAATTAGAACAAAAGGTTTGGCAATTGTCAATGTTGTAAAATTACTCATGCATATATCTGGTAAATAAAAACTATTTAAAAAAAACCTTGATGATTATAATTATATAGTGTTTAGCTTCATTTTATTCACATTACTGTCATTATTGTGCATATTGTTTTCCTGCTCTAGACCTAGTTTCTGCCAAACTATTATCTAGTTTTTCTAGCAATTGTCAAATTGGAATTTTCTCAAACAATTAATCAAAAAATATTTATTAAGTTTTTACTATGTGCCAGGAACTGTTGGAAATGTTAAGAATACAGAAAAAAATCAAAAGCACATCCTTTTTTCTTAAGGAGTTCATATTCTAATGAGAAAAAATACTTTATATTCTTATTCTTATTCAACATTGGACTATTTAATTCATTTTTTTTTGAGAAGAGGTTTCTTGGTTATGTTCTTCAAATAATTTTTGATATTTTTATGTCATGCTAAATTGTGAATCTTATACATGCTGTTCCTTTATAGTCCCTACTTTTTCCATTGTTTCTCTGAAAATTCTAAATTTTTTTTGTCTCCAGTGAATTTTATTATTATTTTATCTTGCTTTATAAAGCCTCCCTTAGTAATTTGATTGCTAGAACATTGAGTTGTTCAGTTGTTTTTCAGCTGTTTTTGACTTTTTGAGATCCCATTTAGAGTATTTTTTGGCAAAAATGCTGGAGTGGTTTCCTTCTTCAGTTCATTTACAAATGAGGAAACTGAAGGAAACAGAATTAAATAACATTCCCAGGATCACACAGCTAGTGAGTATCTGAGGTTGGATTGGAACTCAGGAAGATGAGTCTCCCTGACTCCAGGCCTGTCACTATATCTATTATATTATCTAGCTGTCTCTAGAGCACTAAAGCTGTAAGGAGTAAAGGAGGTATCCCTGCCTAAATCAACTCTGTATTTCTAATATAAATAGTATTGTTTCATAGTGTATAGTTTTATGTGTGTGAGAGACAATTCGGGTTAAGTGACTTGCCTAGGGTCACACAGCTAGTAAGTATCAGTTGTCTGAGGTTGGATTTGAACTCAGGTTGGTGCTCTATCTACTATGCCATCTAGCTGCCCCTTTGCCATTTTTAAAAATATATTACTGTATGCTATTTTGTAAAGTTTTACACAATATTTTTGTATGCTATAATCATTATTGATATTGAGCTATAGTTTTATTTTTTTTCTGCTTTATTTCTCCCTGATTTAGATATCAGGGCCATATTTGTTTCATAAAAGGAATGTCTTCTTTCCTTATTTTTACAAAGAGTTTATATGATAGTGGAGTTAGTTATTCTTTGCATATTTGTTATAATTCATTTGGTCAGTGTCTTTTCTTTGTGAGTTTATTTATGGCTTGTTTAAAATCTTTCTCTGAGATTGGGATTTTTAAATACTCTCTATCTTGTTCTACATATTTGAATATTTTTGAAAACACTAATATATATACCTTTATATTTTAATTGGTATATGATTGGAAAAAGTAATTTCTAATAAATTCCTTTATTTATTTATTTTTGGTCATTTATTGTGAATTTTTTTTTTTTTTTCATTTTGGCAATTTGTTTTTGCGCTTGTTAATTAATGGTTAATCAGCTCCTTATTTAACTTATTTATCTAATGATTTTTGGTCTTTTTCAATTTGGCTGATTTTTTTATTTTCAATTATTTGTCATGAATTTCCATTTTTTTGTGTTTAGTTGTGTTATGCCACAGTTTCCTTTTATTGTCCTGCCTCAGTTTCCCTTAATTGTTCTGCCTCAATTCCCTTGATTGTTCTATCTCAATCCCCCTGGTTGCAACCCCCCCCTTTCCTGTTCATTAGGCTAAGATAACTAGGGCTATAGAGATCTGGCCACTCTGGCATTCCAAAAGATAAAACTCCAGATGTCCTATCTCAGATACCTAGTTGGTATCCTCTTTGTCTAAGTTCCAGACTTTCTATCTCTAATTTGACGACCCCCTTTACTCCCAGTTTATCAGAATTTATGGACCTACCCTGAATTTGTCAGAACTGGATGGATGGTCCATCCCTGGAAATTTCTGGGCTTGGTGTTTGGACTTCACCCCTTTCCTTTGTCTACTCTGATCTCTGGAGCCATATATAAATCATTAGAATCTCACATTCAAGTCTTAAAGCATTCAGCATCAGCAATCAGCCTGGGACCAAAATGGATCCTTTGGTTCCAGAAAATCTCTCCCTTTCAGAAACCCAAATAAAATATTAAAAAATCTCTAATCTCTATTTTGCTTCAGTTTCTCTGGCATTACAATTGGAATTTGATATTACTTTTCTAGTTTTATTTTAGTTGCATTTCCAATTCATTGCTTTGTCCTTTCTCCCTTTCTCTTTTTGTTTTTTGAAAAATGTTTGGGGAGGCAGAGCCAAGATGGCGGAGAAGGCACAAGTGACTCTGTAAGCTCCTCTCATGCCCTCAATACTAATCTGTGAATTCAGCCTCAAAAATAGTGCTTGACTGGCAAAATTCACGAAGATTAAAGGTGCAACGATTTACCAGCCAAAAATAATCTAGAGGACCACCAGAGCAAGTTTGTCCTCAGGGGTGGGAACAGACCAGTGGCAGGCAGGGAGATAGGAAAGACTGGCATCCTGAGCAGAACAGAGACTAGGGTAGCCTCTGTGGCTAGAAAAGTAGTGGAAATGACTCTGCCATAGGCTGACTGCTTTGCCTTGATTATAAAGCAGTGGACCAGCAGAGAGATTAGAGCCAGAGGTACAGGGTACTCTAAAAACACCAGAACCTAACAAGATCTAGCCTCCCTCCCAAAAACAGGAAGTATAGACCAGTGCAACTGTGCAGTTACAATCTGTAGCCCTGCCAGGGCCTACACGGCAGGGGGGGTGCAGCCCTGGGCAGTCTCTAATCTACACAGTGGAGGGCTCGACCTAGGGCAATAGAACTTCAGCAGGACTGTGCTTCCTTGAGCAGAGCCACTGCTGGTTCCTTACAGGACTATTCTAGGTAACTGCTAATACCCACAGCCCCACAGCCGGCTTGGGATAGTGACACTTTCACTGCTCAGCCTCTTACCTCAGGGCAGCTGTTAATCTGCACAGAGGAGTTCTTCGCAGGCCACCCCTGCAGCTCGGCCTTGCAGGCCAGAGCCACTTCTGTTGGGGAACTATTTCCCAGAGCACTCTGGTACCTGGCCACTCTTTGTAGCTGGTTGGAAAACTGGAAACCTCCTGGCCCTGAAGGCAGCCCTACAGGCTTTAAAAAATGAGTTAAAAAATGAAAAGGATGATTGATAGCTTCTGTACAGAAAGAGAGCAGGTTTTCAATCCGGAGGAGACTAATAGTAGACAGTCTCCAGACAATTGTTGGTCCCCAACACAAAAGGCTCTCCTAGAAGAGGCAATTAAAAATCTTAAAAAAGAGCTAGAAGAAAAATGGGGAAAGGAAAGAGAAGCTATGCAAGAGAGTAACAACTTCCTGAAATGTGAATTGGCTATTTTTTTAAAATGAATTTTATAATTATAACATTTTTTTTTGACAGTACATATGCATAGGTAATTTTTTTTTCAACATTATCCCTTGTACTCCCTTCTGTCCTGAATTTTTCTCCTCCTTCCCTCCACCCCCTCCCCTAGACGGCAGGCATTCCCATACATATTAAATATCTTATAGTATATCCTAGGTACAATATATATGTGCGGAACCGAATTTTGTTGTTGTTGTTATTGCAAAGGAAGAATTGTATTTGGAAGGTAAAAATAATCTGGGAAGAAAAACAAACAAAAAAAATGCTCACAGTTTACACTCATTTCCCAGTGTTCCTTTTCTGGGTGCAGCTGATTCTATCCATCATTGATCAATTGGAATTGGATTAGCTCTTCTCTATGTTGAAGATATCCACTTCCATCAGAATACATCCTCATACAGTATCATTGTTGTAGTGTATAATGATCTCATGGTTCTGCTCGTTTCACTCGGCATCAGCTGATGTCTCTTCAAGCCTCTCTGTATTCCTCCTGTTGGTCATTTCTTACAGAGCAATAATATTCCATAACATTCATATACCATAATTTACCCAACCATTCTCCAATTGATGGACATCCATTCAACTTCCAGTTTTTAGCTACTACAAAAAGGGCTGCCACAAACATTTTGGCACATACAGGTCCCTTTCCCCTCTTTAGTATTTCTTTGGGATATAAGCCCAGTAGTAGCGCTGCTGGGTCAAAGGGTATGCACAGTTTGATAACTTTTTGGGCATAGTTCCAGATTGCTCTCCAGAATGGTTGGATTCTTTCACAACTCCACCAACAATGCATCAGTGTCCCAGTTTTCCCACAGCCCCTCCAACATTCAACGTTATTTGTTCCTGTCATCTTAGCTAATCTGACAGGTGAGTAGTGGTATCTCAGAGTTGTCTTAATTTGCATCTCTCTGATCAGTAGTGATTTGGAACACTCTTTCATATGAGTGGAAATAATTTTAATTTCATCATCTGAAAATTGTCTGTTCATATATGTCCTTTGACCATTTATCAATTGGAGAATGGCTTGATTTCTTATAAATTAAAGTCAATTCTCTGTATATTTTGGAGATGAGGCCTTTATCAGAACCTTTAACTGTAAAAATGTTTTCCCAATTTGTTACTTCCCTTCTAATCTTGTTTGCATTAGTTTTGTTTGTACAAAAGCTTTTTAATTTGATGTAATCAAAATTTTCTATGTTGTGATCAATAATGATCTCTAGTTCTCCTTTGGACACAAATTCCTTCCTCCTCCACAAGTCTGAGAGGTAGACTATCCTATGTTCCTCTAATTTATTTATGATTTCGTTTTTTATGCCTAAATCTTGGACCCATTTTGATCTTATCTTAGCATGTGGTGTTAAGTGTAGGTCCATGCCTAGTTTCTGCCATACTAATTTCCAGTTTTCCCAGCAGTTTTTGTCAAATAATGAATTCTTATCCCAAAATTTGGGATCTTTGGGTTTGTCAAACACTAGATTACTATTTTTATTCACTATTTTGCCCTGTGAACCTAACCTATGCCACTGATCAACTAGTCTATTTCTTAGCCAATACCAAATGGTTTTGGTGACTGCTGCTTTATAATATAGTTCTAGATCAGGCACAGCTAGACCACCTTCATTTAATTTTTTTTTCATTACTTCCCTTGAAATTCTTGACCTTTTGTTGTTCCACATGAATTCTGTTGTTATTTTTTTCTAGGTCATTAAAATAATTTCTTGGGAGTCTGATTGGTATAGCACTAAATAAATAGATTAGTTTAGGGAGTATTGTCATCTTAATTATATTCACTCGGCCTATCCAAGAGCATTGAATGTCTTTCCAATTATTTAAATCTGACTTTATTTTTGTGGCAAGTGTTTCATAATTTTGCTCATATAATCCCTGACTTTCCTTTGGTAGATATATTCCCAAATATTTTATACTATCGACCGTTATTTTGAATGGAATTTCTTTTTGTATCTCTTGCTCTTGGATTGTGTTGGTAATGTATAAAAATGCTGAGGATTTATGTGGATTTATTTTGTATCCTGCAACTTTGCTAAAATTCTGAATTATTTCTAATAGCTTTTTAGCAGAGTCTTTGGGGTTCTCTAAGTATACCATCATGTCATCTGCAAAGAGTGATAGTTCGATTTCCTCATTTCCTACTCTAATTCCTTGAATCTCTTTCTCGGCTCTTATTGCTGAGGCTAGTGTTTCTAGTACTATATTGAATAGTAATGGTGATAATGGGCAACCTTGCTGAAATGTGAATTGGAAAAGGTAAAAATGTTTGGAGAAAAATTTCCCCTAAGGATTACTTTGGCTTCATCCCAAAGACTTTGGTATACAGTCTCACTTTTGTTATTTTATTTGATGAAATCTCTGAACTGATTTTTATCCTACAAATTCTTTGCAATTAAATTATTTAGGTTTCATTTAAGCTGACTCCCTTGGTCAACTTTATTTATTAATGATTTTATTAATATATTCATTATTAATATCACAATAACTGTTATTAGTGTTGTTGATATATTTTATTATATGTATTAAACTTTTCTTGATCTGTAGCAGTAAAGGATGTGTTAATATATACTTGCTTTTCTGTATTAGTTTGTAAGGTTGTAATGTTCTAGTATAGGGTCAGTTTTTGTGTCGATGCTATTTATGGAGGACAAAAGTATACTTTGATTCAAATTAAATAATTCTAGTGATTTATCTTATCTATTTCCCTCTAAAAGTCTATTTAAGTCTTTAATTTATTTCTTATTTTGTTAGACTCATATAGATCTGAAAGGAGATATTTTGCCAACTCATAATTCTGATGTTTTTGGGGATTTTCTTGGCAAAGATATTGGATTGGTTTGGCATTTCCTTGTTTAGCTTATGTTATGACTGAGAAAACAGCAAATAGGGTTAAATGACTTTCTACGTCTAATAAGTGTCATATTTGAACTTAGGGTCTTCCTGACTCTAGGCCCACTGCTCTATTCAGTGTGCTACTTAGCTGCCTTTTTGTAATTATCATCTTTTTTTTTTTCCCTAGAAATTCACTAAATTCACTAAAATTGGGAAATGTTACAAATTGGAGTTTGATTCATTATTTGATTAGTTTCATAGACTTAAGATAGAATTGGGGAAAATGTTAACAATACAGATTAAGTGTAAAAGTATATTTAACTCCCCAACCCCTCCCATTCCTCTACCCCCTCATCAGAGCTTGTTAAATAAACATTTACCAGAATACACTTATACATCACTTCCAGTTTCCAGTTCTTTTAGTACTTTAGGATTTAGTTCATCTGGACTATGAGATAACCTTATCAATGCCAACATGTGTTTTCTTAGTATTTTCTGTTTATCTTGGATTTCAATTTTCCATTACCCATTTTTTCTCTTTCTTTTCTGTTCCAAAGATCATTCTTTAGCAGGTAAAATAAGCCAAATAAGAGATCGGCAGATCTGCTTTCTCTCTGTTACACAATGGATTAGCAAGTCTAGCTTTATTTTAACTGGCTTGAAAGAATCTTCTTCTCCATTCTTGGCTCTCACTGTTCCAATTAAAGAGATTGGTCCCAAGCCAGTGGTTAGCACCTTTGAATAAATAGTGTACTGAATTAAATCTCCATCAAAAAAAAAAACCCAACACCCAAAAACAAACAACTTGTCTGAATTGAGTCTGTTGTATGATTAGCATTGCACTAGTTGCTATATGGAATTAGGAAAAAGACTTGCTTAGTCTCTGCCCTTGAGTTTATAATTTCACTGAGGAAGCAAAACTAACATAGGAATCAGAGAACACAAAAAGTTGATATTCTCTCTGTTTCTCTCTTTCTCCTCTTTTTTTTCTCCCCTTAATCCCCTCTCAACTGTGCTTTTGACTTCTCAGACATCACTCTTGAATCTTCTTCAGTGCTTAGGGGTCTCCTTACCTTGGAACATCTACACAGCATATCAGGTCCCTTCTCCCATGAGTAAGTTCTTTTTAGTACTTCCATTTTGGAGTGGGGCCCAAGCTAGCAAAACTTCATTCCTGTCTCAGCTGTGCTTCTGAATTAAAGGGCTTCAACACTAAACTCTAGCATCTTCATATTTACCTTTTTCTTTCTCTTCAACCTCTCCCACCGTACTTTTTAGCTCTCTCTTTTGTGTTGTACTCCTCCAATAAAATGTAAGTTCCTTGAGGGCAAGACTTGTTCTTTTTGCTGGTATTTGCATATCTAGCTCATAACACAGTGTCTGATATACAATAAGTATGTAGAAAATGATTATCTTATCTTTATCTGTCTGTCAGTCTATCTATCTATCTATCTACCTATGTACCTTCATTTGCTAAGTTATATGAAATAGACCATAGGGTCACTGGAATAATACTAAAATATATTAAGACATATTTAGAATATCTAATGTTCTTTCACTTCTTATGATCTTCAACATACAATGAATTTGTGGTTAAGCCATCTTTAATCAAAATGGTGACCAAGGAAAACTTTCAAATAGGCATATACATTAATTTTTATTTTTTGGAATTTGAGAATTAAGAAAGGATGGCATCCTGACTAACGTTTGGCATTAGAGGCTTCAAGATGGCACAGTGAATAGAGAGCTGGGCCTGGAGTCAGAAAAACCTGAGTTGAAATCTGGCCTCAGACGGTTACTAGCTGTGTGACCCTGGGCAAGACACTTAACCCTGTTTGTCTCAGTTTTCCCATTTGTAAAATGAAATGCAGAAGGAAATGATCAATCAATCCAATTTTTTTTGTCAAGAAAATCCCAAATGGTGTCAAAAAGACTCAGACAAGACTGAAAAACAACTGAATAATAACAATAAGTTAAAATGCAATTATTTTATAAAAGGAAAGCAGTGACTTACCTAGTTGATTTTCTTTAATGTTCCAAGATAAGTTTACCAGTTGGTATTTTGTTTTTGCTGGCTTCCTTACAATTGTCCCTTTTAGCTCTGTGAGTTTCAAGGTTAACTTGAAGTTGAGCTAAAGCTCTTGGGAGCTGAACTGATGACAAATAATCCTAGAGCATGTGATTTTTTCTTGTAGCATGATCATTGGCTAAATAAGTGATAATTATCTAACTTCACAAGAGGCCAGTAGATTTATTTTAGTGTATGTATGACCTTTACAAGTGTGAAAGACACAAAAGCACAATGCTGAAATTGCTGAATAGTGGTAACATAATTTTTCTTGACAATTCAATCCCTGCTGAATCTGAATTAATCATTTTAACCTGTGAAGTCCTGAAGATTTT